>NC_037651.1:3621176-3922941 GCF_003254395.2 Apis mellifera
TCCCCGGAATCAGATGCTCGATGAATGTTTTATGGCGACCCAGCCGCTCCGTGATTGTTGCTCTGGAAATTGGTGGTCTTGCACGCTGCGGTTTTCTTGGATTAGCGACGAAGCGGAAGTAATTTATTTGCTCCACGTTCAACTTGATGACCTCATAAATCTAGCGCCTTATATCTTCCAGCGAACGATATCCTTTCTCCTCTTCTAAACGCTTATCTCTTTCGTCTAATAATTAATTAATCAAAGAAACAAGTTGTTCGCAAACTTGCTCTTTTCTTTCTTTCCAAACTGTCAATCGTATTCGTCTCCTAAACGTGTTAATAATTAATTAATCAAAGAAACAAGTTGTTCTTTTCTTTCTTTCTAAACTGTCAATCGTATTCGTCTCCTAAACGTGTCGTCCTAATCTTTTCTCCTCTTCTAAATACATCTCTTTCTAATAATTAATTAATCAAAGAAACAAGTTGTTCACAAACTTGTTCTTTTCTTTCTTTCCAAACTGTCAATCGTCTTCTAAACGTGTCGTCCCGATCTTTTCTCCTCTTCTAAACACATCTCTTTCTAATAATCTATTAATTCTAATTAAATAATCTATTAAGTCTAATAATTAATTAATCAAAGAAACAAGTTGTTCTTTTCTTTCTTTTCAAACTGTCAATCGTATTCGTCTCCTAAACGTGTCGTTCCGATTTTTTCTTCTTTTCTAAACACTTATCTCTTTCGTCTAATAATTAATTAATCAAAGAAACAAATTGTTTACAAATTTGCTCTTTTCTTTCTTTCCAAACTGTCAATTGTATTCGTCTCCTAAATATGTACGTCTCTCCTCTTCTTTTCTCATCTTTTCTCATCTTTTCTCCTCTTCTAAACACATCTCTTTCATCTAATAATTAATTAATCAAAGAAACAAGTTGTTCACAAACTTGTTCTTTTCTTTCTTTCCAAACTGTCTTCTCTTAAACATGTCAACTTGATACAAATCCATAAGAAACAAGGAGCAACAGATGGACAGGTATCGAATTCCCTTCCCTAGTCACTGAATCTACCCCAAGAAACCCTCTCTTCCCCTCCCCTTTGATCCCAAAATGGCTTCGAATAGCTTAAAGAACGTTTCATTTGATTCCACACCCGAACAATGTCCAATTCATTTCAAAAACCTTCGCACAACGAAATCCGATTCTTTTCACTCCCAGGTCGATCGATAAATTCCGCCAATCGAACCTTCTGAAACGAAATCGGTGTAACCTGTGCACACCCAGGAACGATTCGAATCCGCGAAATACAATAGGATAACACACATGGGTATAGAAGGAGAGGGAAAGAGAGGGAGGGAGAATTATCTAGAGATAGCAAGTGGCTTTCTTTGGATAAGAAAATTTTATAGTTGCGGAGGAGGGAAGGGAAGATTCCTATTTGGCTTGTCACACGCGAGCCTGGAAAGGAAATATAGGAGGAGAGGATCACGTATGAAGGAGAAATAATTCACGGCATACGCTAACCGCTTTTCAAAATTCGCCCCGTCGTTTCCTGCAAAATCTCTTCGCTTCTTCTTTTCTTTAATAAATAGCGAGATCCCGTCGGTTGTTGCCGTCAACCTGTTCCAAGATTTGACGATCTTGGAAGACGATTTGAAAAGCCGAATTTTTCTCTCTTTCTTCACAGGAAATTTTCCAATGTTAATATTAATATTGAACACTGTTAGACTATCTTTTATCATCAAGTAAATACAACAAAATGTTAGTACTTCACAATTTGTCTTGAAAACTTCTCAAATTCTACGTTTCATTTCTTCTATCTTACAAAATCTTACAATTCTTCGAATTCAATAATTCGATCCTCTACTAAAAAAAAAAAAAAAAAATATAGAAAAGATTTAATCTAGAAAATTTTCCAATGCTTCGAACTCTACTTCACACGTACTTTTCTTCTTCAATTTCCAAGCATCCAGAACGGTTCCAAGTGCAGGCGGCGCGGGATCGGGCGCAATTAAATCCGCGTTCAGAAATCGCGTCGAAACAAACAAGAGGCGAGACTCGACCGTGGAGAATGGAAGCTGGGGCGAGGTACAAGGGCGGCGGCACTTTGGATTTCCGCCTCTTCCGTAGAAAATTATTCCCCCTCCCATAATGAATACTCCCTGGCTATTGTCCTCCGTCGACGTCGAGGTAAGGAATGAGACGACTCTATTCGACTTTTCAAGTGGCGAGCTCAGCTTGACAAGATAAGGATAACGCATCAGAAGGATCGTAGTATTATTACATGCGTGTTGAATCGCCAGTAATCGCCATTTTAACCTTCGTATTTCACGTTGTAAACTCTTTCTCTAAAATTAAAAATTCTTTTGAACAGATAAAAAAAAGAAAGAGCTTATTTCTCTAAACGATAACGTTGCAATCGTTTTCCCTTCCTCCTTGAAATTCGTGGTAGGGGAAAATAATCGAGCGTTCAACGATCAGGGAATAAATACAGGAGAGAGTTTTTAAAGAGTCTGATGCACCCGTTCATTTTTATCCCCGTTGGGCCACGCGTGATTAGAATAAATTTCCAAAAGGATTATCGTTCCACGATGCAATAATAATAATAATAATATTTCTCCAAGTCTGAGGAGAAGAGAGGACGTTAGACGATCCCACCCCTTCGAGGAATAGAGGGTTGTATGGCGTCGGTTTATGGGCCACCGATGTATAGAAACGATCGTGGAATCCTTTTCCACGTGGAAAATTCTTCTGCCGAGGAGAACGAAGGAAAAGGGCGCCACTTTTGATATGGAACCGTATCCAAAGAGAGCCTCGTGGTCGTGAAATTTCACGTACCATTTAGAATATAAGGAATCGACTCTGGGAATCGTTTGCTGAATTTTTCGAAATCGTTTTCCATTGATTTCCAATCAATTATATCTGTTCCTCCTCCTTCTTTGAAATAATCAGAATTTTAAATCGCGATTTAAATTCGAACGGTTGTTTGTGAAAATCTTGGAAAATAATTGTTCCAAATCTTTCGATATTAATTTCGAATCTCGTCAACGATCTGAAAGAAAGAAAATGAAACGTTATCGTCGTTATCTTTCTCTTAGAAATCATAAATAATATTTACAACAAACACACGTATGTGCATATGTATCCAAAGGGGAAGAATTTTTCGATTCTTAAAATGCTTTTGCAACAACCGGTCTCCCACGCAGAAAAAAAACCTTATCCTCGCAGAAAATTTTAACGACTCAGATTCATTATACCGTCTGAAGGGGTTGAGCATACAATCGACGAGGAGCAATACGGTCGGATAAAAAAGAAATAAAATAGGTTCAGCATCGACGACGCTGAACAACTGAACGGAATACGATTCGTTAATCGTTAGAAAAAGAAACGAGAGAGGAATGGAAGAAGGAGGAGGAGGAAGAGAAGGGAAGGAAGAATCAAGAGGGATTATTTCCCTTGGCTGTTTAATTATCGTCGAGGTTACGATTCTACTGAAGATCATCTCGGTTTCAAACGTTTAAAAGCGCAATCTTCGAGAATGAATTAAACTTGAATCAAAGTTATCCCTCCTCCCCTCCTCCTTGTTTTCGTTTATTTATTTATGCGATTAGCAAACGAGGACGTGACTCGCCTGTTATCGAGAGAGATTCATTACAAATTGAAATCGATTCGAGTTTACCGGCCTCGGCTGAGTTTCGTTGGGTCGAGATCGGAAAGGGTTGAAGATGAACCTGAAACGTAACAGGATAAAGAAAACTCCGTCTCCTCTAATTGTCGAGGCGAATACTTGTGAATAAATAACGAGGAGAATGAGATTTCATTATTTTAATAAATATCATATATTTTCCAAAATTTGAAACATCCTATGAATCGTGGATAACATTTCCAGAAATAAATGAAATATTCCTATAAGTGGCTAAAGCGTTTCACACTCAAAGTGCTTAAACTTTCCTCCGTTTTCAAAGGACTCGCCGCACGTTCGTATCATTAACTTTAAATCCGAAATTTCTACCTGCACGCGCCGTGAAATTCATAAATTCGATGAGCACCGTTCATCTTCGTAATCCTTTGAAAATATTACCTAAAAAGAATCGAACGAAATATCAGAAAACTAATCATTCGTACAATTTCCTTCGAATTTTCCATCACTTGAACATTATTTTATATTACAAAATTACGTGTAAATATCCAAGATATAAAAATCCTTACTCTTTTACATCTTACTCTTAATCTTGGTGATACGAATTATATATAATTGGCCAAAAGAAACCAATACTCCTCTCGATTGTTACTGGAGAAGGGATTGCGTGGGAAGGAGGGAAGGCTGTCACAATTCAGGGCGGCTGTCTCCAGGAGAGGGAAACAGGTGGATAGAAAAGTATTCGACACATCGGCGGCGCCGTGAGAAACTTTTGCCAAAGCCGTGGGATTCGTTCGATCGAAGTGGCAGGTTTCTGCGGTGGGAAGGAGACTTTGTACTCCGCTCGATCGGTTTGTTTCGAGCGGGATAGCGTGTCGCCCAGCCAGGCGAAAAGTAATTAGAGAATCTTAGACGAGCCCGTTCGAAATTGATTTGCCAAACTTTTCCCGATTCGAAACGTCCGTGGATTAGATTTATGCTCGAGGATAGTTCGATTCCTGTCGGGGTTGGAAAGTAGATCGAGACATTTGCTGAATCGATTTGATGCCTGCAAATTGTCCATTTTCTTTTTTCTATCCATTTTGTTACAAATCGTAAATAAATTGTATTTTATATGAAGTTTATGAATGTAGAAATTTATTTGTTATGTCGATATTGTTGTGGGAAGAAGAGAAATTGGATGAATATGAATCGTAAAATTTGAGAAATATTAAAAAAGGGAAACTTGGATATTATTATTTGGGGAAAGATCGTTTCGTTTTGAGAGGAGAAATCGAGAAATATAAAAATTACAATACACGAGATAAAAGAGATATACGATATAGATTTTAATTCACAATTAAATTATTGCTCTCAGCGATTTATTCCACGATTGATTTGTTTGCAAGAAATAATTAGCGAGAGTTATTGTTTATTGATAAAATTTTATTTATCATATCTCGTGTTATTATACGTGTAATTCTTGTTTATGCGACATATTTATATAATATTATGAGGCATTTAATGCCATAAATTTATTACACGTTGAAATTGCAAAATTATTTACGAAAATATCATCCGTTTATTTTTATAAATTTTCATTTCACAAATAACGATTACATTCCTCTTTAATTGTAATTATTTCGTCAATAAGAGTTATTTTATCATCGAGAGAAAATCGAGAAAAAATTGCCATAACTGAAGCTTGTTATTTCCAAATATTAGAAATAAATGAATTAAACAGAACACGAAATTGTTAAAATTTTGATCAAAAACGGTTGAAATCAATCGAATTTCAACGTTGTCAGACGCCGAGCGAACTCCTCCGACGAAGAAATGTGTCTGGGATGGAATAACGCAAGAATTTCTACAGTGGCGTTCATTTCGTGAAATTGGAGATGCACTTGCTGGATATTTCAAGAAACTAACCTCCAGAAACGAGTGGATCCCTCGAAATTCCACTTGAACCGAGTGGAAGAGCAAGGTTAAATATTGTATCACTGTACTCCGCTATCAATGTACCTTCATTTATGAAAATATGAAGTATATATATAAATATTCTATAAACAGTCTTTTTATAACCACGAGAGCAGAAACAGTTATCTTAATCCACCACCAACAACAAATATAATACATAAACTTTACTTTATCGATTTTCCAATAATGTTCACGAAACGCGCTTGTTTTTCTTATGAAAAGTCAAGTTTTAAAAGTTTGCCACTAAAAAAACTTCCTATTGCCATAAAAATTGTAATAAAAAAAAAAAAAAGAAACAATTTCACTTTAAATCAAAAAAAAAACAAAAGTTCGATTCGCCCTAAATATTCATTTTTCCCCTCTTTTTCACGCGAGAAATTTAACGACACGATTGCAAACGTTGTACGAAAATATATCACCAACGAAAGGTGCAAAACACTCGCTGAAATTTCAGCTTTTCCCTCTCCCTCGTCGAGTTTTTAATAACACCGTGTACAAATATTTTCTCGTACGCTTACGTTTGCCACGTAACGTGTCGTGGCTCGTGGAGGAAAGTTGGCAAACATTAACAGCTGTTTCGTTCGTGGGAAATCGGGTCCTCGAGCGCGGCTCGTGGCTCAGGGATTTTTCTAAGAGCAATTTTCACGGCGACCGCGCCGCGGCCGCCTCTTTCGGAAGTGGCGTAAGAGATTCGCAACGCTTGAACCGAGAAAATGAAGTCGCCAAATCGTAAAGGAAGTGGTTTAAAAACCTTCTCCGAGGCTGGCCTCGGTGTGACGCGCCGCCCTTCGCGCTGAATAATTTTTCAATTTCCCATCCCAAGGAGGAGAGGGGAAAAATAAGTCAGATTTATCGTGGAACAAAGATGGATCGTTAATTTTAAAAATCGATATCGATCATTCTATGATATATATAATTTGTTTTTTATTATTAGGATTATAGAAATTTCTCGATTAAAAGAATTTCTCGAAAAAAATTATTATAATTGAACGAAATAAAATTTTTTAATATGCTTATATCAAAGAGGAATATTAATTCGATGATTCTTCAATTAAATAATATTTTATTGACGATTGGAGAAATAAAGACTTTAGATAATTTTTCAAAGAATCAAGTGTCTCCAATTTATAACGTTTCAATAAAACGTTATGTTGTACGTGCAAGAGAGATTGTTTTAATATTTTATAAAATTAAACTAATACTGTTCGAGTTAAACACGGCAATATCGCCGAAATAATTTACAATTTAATTTTAACTTATCCTATAACTTTAACCAAATTTCGGGGCGGCGTTTAAACTGCATCGATACACGTAATATTTGAAAGCGTTCAATAATTATTTTACTCGATATTATTTCGAATGTTTGATATACAAATTTGAAATAATAAATTCTTAATACTATCGAAAATAATTATATTGCCTCGAAACGTATGGGGGAGGAAATATTTCGGGTGAAAGTTTTAACGACGATCGTGAAATTTCGTCTCGATTATTTCGACCATGGTGAACAGATAAAAAAATCACGAATTGGCAAAAGAAAATGACGGAATGGAATATTTACGCGCCTCCCGGTGCCCGATATTGACGCTAATTTTATCGTATCTTCGAAACATAAAACGGACTGATAAGCGTTTATACGTAGGGACAATATTACGAAATCTCTTGGGCCTATTAGTCGCCTCTTTTCCATTTATTTCCTTGAAAATCGTTCCCTTGGAACTGTTGAAATAACTCCCCTTCCAATATTTTTCAAACAAACGTTAAACGTAAATGTATCTCGTACTTTTGTAAACAAAACCAGAGGAAAATTGATAAATATCTCTCCTTCCTTTCACACGATCCATTATAAAAATTCCAAATTTCGTCTCATTTTCTCCAAAATCAAATCCAAAGATATTTTCTCCCCTTTCCCTTTCTCCTGAAAACACGAAGAAACGATATTCAAATCCCCCCAAAAATCCAACCTTGGAGAGATCCAAGGTATTCTTCTTTCGCTTAGAAAAAAAAAAAAAACTGAAAGAGGGAAAAAAAAACACTTTGGTATCTTTCCATCGACATCACAATCACCCCCTCCCCCGCAGCGAGACATCAATTTCGAAAATTACACGGCGCGCACGAGGCCATGAGGCGAAAAAAAAAAGAAAAAGAAGAAGAAGAAGAAGGGAACGCTCGTCTTTCAAGGGCGAGGAGAGAAGTTATTTTATTCCCATCGGGCGAAACCCAACACACACCACCGACTTTTCTTTTCAATTCGAGGGGAATCGATCGGCCTCCTTCCCCTCCCCTACCCCATTTTCCTCCCCCCCTCCAAGAATCCCGAAATGAAAGAAAGTCGTCGCTTCGTGTCCCGGCGACGACACGCTTCAAACGTCAGCTGTATAAAAATAATATTGATCCTGGTATTCGAAGGGGGTGAAGAGTGAGAGATCCTGGCTTTCAGCCGAGCATATACATGTATATATATATATATACTTTTGTGCGGTTTCTATCGGCGGGAGAGAAAGAAACGTTGATATCCTACGATCATCGAAAGAAAGAGTCGCTTCCACCGTCTCTGTTTCAATCAGAGGGAGGGGGAGAGACCGTCGTCCTCTCGTGGTTGTGATTTTTCTCGTATCGAGGGAACACAACACAGAGAGAGAGAGAGAGAGAGAGAGAGAGAGAGAGAGAGAGAGAGAGAGAGAGAGAGAGAGAGAGAGAGAGAGAGAGAGAGAGAGCCGTTCTTTTCCTCCATCGCGGGGAGGGGTTTACGTACCGCTTTAAACTCGCGAGTTTCATGGGAATTTGGTTGCATCGGTGCTGCACGTATGCTTGCGGTTACTTCTGTCTTTCTTTTTGAAGGGAATCGATGGAGGAGGGTGGAATTTCTCTGATTGATCAGGGAACTGAACGTAGCTCGAGAGGAGATGTTTAGACGTTCGATGAGTGAATTTGTTGTATATTTTCTACTCGAGGATGTGATTCCTTTTTTTTCTTTTTTTTTTCTTTTAATATTTACGTACGATGTAAGCATGATGTGCGTGGAGAATGAATTTAGTGGAGAGGGTAATATAAAGTTTGTTGGGAAATTAAGTGTGAGGAAATAATAAGAGAATAGTTTCTGGATATTAAAAAAAAAAATTGGTAATTTTATATTCGACGAAAGATTTAATATGTGACGATTAATAGTTTTGAGGCAGTTAAATTTAACTTTAATTGGCGAGTTAATAGCTCAACTTCGTAATTTTGGTAATTGAAAAACGGAGACGGATAAATAATCGATAATCTCGCACGATTATTGTCGTGTAAAATATTCTTTTTAACGCGCGTCCGTCGAATCTCCTCAATTTTTCACGCAACAATGAATTTTTCCACCTGTTAGGAGAAAAAAAAAAAATTACAAAAACGGAATCTCGTAAAATTTATCCATTTTTTACAACCTTTTATCCGTTTCAAATTCAACACCCAATATTTCCCTCATACTGACAATTTCACAAACCTGTTATCTCACTTTGCCAATTCGAAAAAAAGGACGCAATAAAGTTCTCTTTAAAAAAAAGAGAGAGAGAGAGAAAGAGAACGCGACAAAATATCGTTCCACGTCGTTTGAACAATATTTTCTTAGAGCAAGAGTCAGCTGAGTTTTCGAAACGATTCCACAGTTTTTCCTGGCCATGGTAATTTTTCACGATGCCACCCTTTTTATTTTCAAACGTTTCATGCGTTCGCCGATTCCATTTCCATGAAAAAAAAAAAAAAAATGCCGATTCGTTGAATTCTTGAAATCACCGAGAAACACAAAGTTGCAACCATCTCGATTATTTTGCGTATGAAAATTTTAGTATAAAAAAGAAAAACATTTTATAATCGATATTTTCATACACGGTCTTCCAAATAATCTACGCAAGTTAAATCAATTTCTCTTAAACAAATTTTTATTCTAAAAATCGATTCGATAGTTGTATTAAAAAAATTAAAAGTTTTACTTTAACAATCACCATGGAACCCATCAGGATTCTATCGATTCATCAAACGTCTCGATATACCGTTCAAGTTGTCTTCTTAATCCATCTCTCTTATGCTTATTTATTATTCCCACTATATTTATGTTCTTATTCCATTTGCCCAGGCTTTCACTGGTCTTAATCTACGAGGGTTGCTTCGTCTGATCATAATTTGTCCTATTCCACTTGTTTGTCCTGCTCCATTCTGATTGCCTCGCTTCCATTTACTCCCATTCTACTTGTCAATAACGAACTATTCCCCATTCTACTCATATTTTTTATTCCACAAGAAATTAATGAAACTATTTTAAAATATTTTATGTATCATAGAACAATAGATTTGAAAGATAGAAAGATAGAGGGATAATTACACCACGAAAACGATTCGTTAACGAGACATAAACAAGATGGCAATTATCATTAATTGCTATCTTATCTTCGTTGACTTTCCACGCCTTCAACTCTTTTCTTTTTTCTTTTTTCTTCCCTCCCTGGTTACTCTCCACTTTTCGTTAGGGGATACACGACACGGTGAATTTAATAAAGCCACGGTGTTTATAGTTGGTGAAAATTCCGAGATAATGCGTTCACGTATATTGGAAGATAAAAGAGGCGAGAAGGAAATGAATATTAACGGTATTAGGCTAAGTAATATTTTTTGGCATTATAGTCTTCTTACAATGTTATTTACGCTAGATTAGAATTAATTAATAGAGTTATTATTTTATCAAGAATCCCCGTTAAATGACTGCCGTTAAAAATATTAGAAGTAAAATCTGACGAGTAGTAGATAATTTTCTATGATTCATATACATTAAATTTCTTTTCATTATTTATGGAACATTGTAAACAAATAAAATTACAATTAAACGTTTATGCGAAATCAAATTTGTAAATGCATTAAAAGAAATTGAATCTTAATTCCTAATGTCTTATTTTTTCAAATTTTTAAAAATCTGTAATTATCACATCATAAAATTTTATTATTATTAATGTCGAATTCGAATTTTCACGAGCACAATTAAATACTTCTAACAAATTTCCTTTCAATACAAAGCAAGAAGAATAATAACCTGACCCGGATCCATCTTATTCCATTCCAACGTATCATTAAAAGCAAAGAGCATCTAGAACAAACAAAATTCTTTCTCAATAAAAACTACAAAAAAAAAGAAAAAGAAAAAAGAAACGAGCACATTCATCTTGATTCTCTTTAAAAAGCAAAAGTTTCATCGCGACAAGCAAGAAGAATACATTCATTCTGTTCCATTCTTTCTGAAAAGAAAAAAAAACCCATGCAGAATAAGAAAATTCTTTCTTTTTTCCTTTTTTAGAAACTACAAAAAAAATAACCCATGCATCCTCCATATCAATATCCATAATTGTCCAACGACAATTCAAACTGGATCGATCCAGTTTTTTTTTTTATTTATCGCGCGACAAAAAAAATTCAATCGAAATCTATCGCGTCACCAAAAATTCGTCAAAATTTCCTTTGCCCAAAATTTCAAAAACACGCCTATTACTCACATGGGATTACACGCTCGTTCGATCGAACAGAACAGGGGACAGGGGCCGGTTAAATCGAACGAAACCGATTCGATTATTATTGTCATCCCTCGACCCGATTATACACGGCGCGTAAGAATGCATCGGATGGGTTGATAAAGGGCCACGATTACGTGACGTAGTTTCCAATTTTATGCGTGGGTGGGGATGATCGTGGTGTAAATTAAACAAAAGGGGTCCGCAAGGGGTCTTGGACGTGGACCAAAACTTTCGAGGATCGGCACAGCTAATTAACGCCGATTTCGATCAGATTTGCGGCCGATGGTTGCTGGTGGAATTTTCGAGTGGAGGGGCGCAAACTCTGCGGTTTTCCGCTCGTCTGTGCGATTAAAGTGATTTCTTTCTTTTTTTTAATTCATCAAATCGAGAACGTTTGAAAATCACGATTCATTAATTCTGGAAATTCTGATGTTATTTTAAACGGCTGTATTGAAAATAAGAACCATTTAATTTAAAAAAAAGAACGATGTATAAAAATAATACACGAACCTTGGATTTATTTCAGGATGATTGGTGAAGATAATAAAATAGAATAGGAATAAAAAAATAACTAGAAATTTCCTCGTTGTGTGCTTATTTTCGATAAAATTAATATATCATTAAACGATATGTTAATTTTTTTTTTTATTACGAATCTACGATCAAATACGATACAATTTTTATCTGTTATACATCAGGTAAGAAGTCTGATTCTTGGTAATCAGAGACACACTGTGACTGTTTCATTGTCACCATTGGACGTGGTTCGTTACACGCGTGTCGCAGATTATTGGGAATAATCGGACAGTGACTGCAACAATCGGATTAGTTCGCACGTCACCGACTATTACGTTACTCTCCATTCGTTATGCTTGTCTCTACATAACGATTTAAAAAAAGAAAAAAAGAAAAAAAAAAAGGGAGGCCAGAGTTTTTCGACCGACCAATCATCTTGTTTCACTGCCAACTTCCGTCACGACACAATGTGAGCATTTGAAAATCTATTTATCTATTTATATTATTTCTACTTTATGCTTGAAACTTGTTCATAGAATTAACTTGAAACTTATATATTATTATTTTTATTACCAAAATTGATTCGTATCAATTTTTATTAAATATATTTATAAATTAATTTTATGAAAAAGTTCTATAAAAATCTGGATATCTTAACTTTCGTAACAGTTTTTTATATATATATATATTCCTCAACTTGTGAAATGTGAAACGTGAAATTTTTCCCCATTAACGTTAATTAAAAAGTTTTCGAAAGTATTAGTTGGACTAATAACAATTTCCAAATTTACCAGGATTTGCACACATTTGCACACCAGTCATTACATAATTAACATAGCGAAATTTCACTGTATCGTATAAACTTTGTTAAAGCATTGCTAATTAGAAGAGTGATATGGTACAAGTTGTAATTAAATGAAAAAAAAAGAAAGAAAGAAAGAAAGAAATTGCTCAACGTTCAAAGTCAATGACGAAAAATTGTGATGATTAAAAATTCCAAGTATGTATTTTTTGCAGCGCTTTCGAAAGCTCTCGTCCAAATAATTTCGTCACCGTTACTGCAAATTATCCGAAAGATAGATTTATTCCCGCCATTAAGTCGAAACTCGTAAATCAGCGGCTCGTTACGCACACTTTCACATTTGCAAAATTAGATTCATGAGAAAAGGCGATAACGATGTTTTGCATAACTAATTATATAACGAGATACCTGGAACTTTTCTGATCAAACTTTAACGATGGTTTTTTTTTTCTTTGCAATAGAAATTGAAGAGCACGTTCAAGAGGAACACATTCACCTGTGCGTGTATTCAAGAATTTTATTTGAACAAGTGGAAAAAATTAAAAACCACGTTAATTAACATGTTATAATTTACGATGCATCAATTTGCCAGGCTTGATTAAAATTGAATGTTTGAACAATAAATTAAACCAACTTTTCTCGAAGAACAGATTATCATAATCGCGTTTGATTATTAATAATCAAAATATTCGAAGATATTTAATTTCGCGGATGTAATCTTAATTACATTAAACGAGTCTCCTTTTCTTTTTTATTTATCCAATTTGACGATTTATTTATATATAAAATTCCTTTATTATAATTTCGACTAAATTAAAACTTGAAACCTTCTCGTTTAAATAATAAGAATTCTCAAATTGTATACCTTTCGTTTAAAAATTATTCACGAATATGGCTTTCGAGTTTCATTCTTATTAAAAGACATATCTTCAATTTTTACTAGAATATCGATATCAAAATATTATCTTTTACATCTAAACGTGAAAAGAATCGGTTAAGCTTGCCGAAATTACATTTATTTATCTCGTGAATACCGCGCGTCACGTGGCCGCAAATCCGTGAATCAATATGGCGTTTCAGCATGTCGCGAATAGATTGCGTGGATTAACGCAACCACGACTAAGAGTCGACGATCGGCCACGTTAATACGCGCGCCCAAGTACGAGATTACACGTATTATTCGAGGCTGGACTATAAACGTGATGGTGTATATACACGCTATCTCATCCGCCATATCTTTTTGCATGCAGATTATCGTCGGGTCTTTTCATATGGCGAAGGTAATGGCAGCATGGAACAGGAGAGACTGGATCTCTTGTTCGAGGAGAAACAAATTCCTATAAATGCTGCGATCTCTATTTCTACGCGATTAGTTGGTTGTTGTCTCGTTAGAAATTGACAGACATACTTTTACTACGATAACAGTAGTTTATTCATTTTGGTGTCTTTTTTTTAATTTCTTCTGACGCGCATCTCTCAAAATAAATGAATCACAATCCATAAATCTTGGAATCATTTTATTGTTTGACGCACGAACGGATTGAAAATGGATTTATTGCGGTCTAATCATGAGTTTCAATTGTATTCTGTATTCATATCGTGTTATATATTTTCGTTTTGTCGTGGAAAGAATCTTGAGGTGATTCCACCAATTATTTTGTCAAATATTGTAAAAGAAACAATGAAATGAAAAAATTAAATTACTCTTTTCTCTCTTCCAAATTTTTTGATTGGGTAATGTTAAATGGAAAATGATCCAAATGGCACAGTAACGTCAATGAAAAGTTGAATCTCAATTTTCTGTTCTCACCAATTCAAGACAACTTATTCAAAAATTCCAGAAAAAGAACGAAGGAAAAAGAGAGGAGAAAAAAATCAAATTAAAGAAAAAGGAAATAGAAAATTCGATGTTTCGTTTTAAGGCTGATTACGAAAGCCTTTTCACGAAAAATCTCTTGTCAAGTTCAGTCCAACGTCGGCACAAACGGCTAATAGCTTTAAATTTTAAAGGTTTTAAATTTTATTCCGTGAACAGATGCGAGATGAATTTTCGGGAAAATGAAACGAAGCGATACTTCCAAAAGAATTTTCTCTCTCTCTCTCTCTCTCTCACTCTCTCTTTTGTTCACACTCAACGTTGGAAACGACGTTAATTACGACAACTATAAAATTGGCCAGGACACGGGCAAATATTTTTTTTTTTGTTCCATAATGCGCGAAATATTAACGCGTTTTATCTCCTGGCTTACTCGATATTACTACAAAAGATTGAAACGCGAATTAATTATATTTATAAACTGAAAAACTGTGTCACTTCGAAACATATTCATTTATAAAATTTTACCATTTCTCTCTCGAAAGAGTTTCAAATATCCAGGAAATAATTAAATTAATTATAAAAAAGAATGACTCGATTCTCATCACCCATTGATAACATTATCCCCTTTTTGTCGAGAAAGTTTAAAAATTATTCATCGAATTCCATTCTATCTGCAAATTCCTCCAAGATTTTTGATGTATATATTTCCAGGACGATCCGCTTTAAGATCAAGTATAATTTCAATTTCGTACACTTGCGAGATATTTTCCAAACAAGATGCTCTCTCTTCCTTATTTTCTTCTTTTCTCTCTCTCTCTTTTTTTTTAAACGAACCACGAGGGATTCAATGCGCGCCTGATTTTTATAATTAATGGCCGACACGGATCCCCCGTTGAATGCGGATTGGAAACGACGACGAGGTACTTCAATTAAATTTAAGTAACTTGAACAACCGGCGCGGATGCTTCTAATTAGAGAAATCGTAAAATAACATTTTACCGGATCATAAATGAATCATGGTTGTGTTTCCATTCGAACGTGTCTTCGAACAAGGAACCGATATCAATTTCTTGAATCTCGTCTCTTTCGATTATAAGCCGCGGCTTTAAAGGAAATTGTCACATGTTAAATTTATACGAAATATTCCTTTTATTATCTGCACATTATCTGGAATCTCGAATCTGTCACGAATCCGAGTGTCACGCCAACTGTTACACCGAGAACTTGATGACAAGAACTCGTCTACAAACTGTTCCAATAGTTATAATCCATCCATCTATAAAAAGTATTTTAAATAATTCTTACTCGAAACGAAATATATCAAATTTTTCTTAATCCAAAGATTCTTCAATCTTTCTTAATGAAATATAATCAACTTTGAACAAGTGTATCGAATGTAACACAAGAGATTCAACAACGTTCCTTCCTCGATGCATCCTTCGCAATCGAGTCAATTACGAGTATGTTCTACACAATTATTATTATTATATTGCAGTGAAATTTGCCTGCGATTGATTTCGTAGAACTATGCAGCTCGTACAAATTCTCTTCGAATTCTCTCTTCTGTGCAGTGTTAAGCTGTCCCCTACGATCCAGAAACAGCGTCATAAATCGCAGACACTGTTCCTCCGTTTTACGATCGTTTTAAGGACACGTGCTCTCTTCCGCTCGAATCCTAGATCTGGCTGCCTTTATCTTTACTTGTTTCGATGATGGAAATTTTGAGAAGAATATTCCGCGACGAGAGAAATCGTTGAAATGATTCGTAGATTTAATCGAACGTCTATTAATTGAGAGATTTGAGCTTGGAACGTTATGAAATATACGGAATATAGGAGGATCGTGGAATGCAGAAATATGGAAATGTGAGTAAAGTATCTCGTATATAGTCGCGATGATAATAATAGAGAGCATTAATTTTCTATATCGATCGTGGTACCGCGTATCACTTTAGTATTCATAAGAGTTTACGAGGTAAGGAAGCAGGATTAAGCTGAATCATGTCGCAAAAAAAAAAAAAGAAAGAAAGAATGAAGAAAAGTTATTAACAAACGTAGTAAAAGCTAACGTAGAAATTGCTCGTAAAATGGATCTTTTTGAGAACAATATTTTTTTGCACGACTCGGCTATAAGATATAAGTTATATGATTCTAAAGATTTTTCAAGGATTCAAAATAGAAAAAAAGTAGAAATTAAAACGGATTGTTTTTCGAAAAATTTCTCTTGATTATAATTTAATACAATATATTTTCATATAATCTAATCTCTAGCTGTGTAATGTAGGATTGAAAAAAATTAAATTAAATTTCAAAAGATAGGCTTCTATGATTTTTAATTTTGCCCATTCTATATTTAAAGAAAAAAAAAGAAAGAAATGTTTTTACCCAACTTTTTACTTTTGCAAGAGAATCAAGGAGAGTATTGAATAATTAATTAACGAGAAAAATAATTTTCCTTATTAATTAATTTTTCAGTAGTGATAAGTTATTCGAAAAATGTGTTTTTTTAAAAAAAATATATATATAATTCTAGATTTTGTTAATAACCTCGTTAAAATTTCACTTCGTTTAAAGCTCGTGCAACTTTTTCGTCGGGGAAAAGAAAATCTTTATTGGCATTTATTTACCAGTAAGGTCTACGCTGCATCTCCATCCATAAAATAAGTTATAGGACTCCGGCTCCTATCTACTTTTACTACCTCACTGAAAATAACGTTTTAAAGGATGTCATAAACAATTTAATCCCTTCAAAAAATAAATGTATATTCTTAAGCGCATTAATGCGAACCGTGAACCATCAATTAATCAACAGAAATTATTCCATTTTTGTTTCATATTTCCACACAGTGAATACGATTGAATTAAAAAATTGAAATTATTAACAAAATATTAACAATCAGGCACAAAATTCTTCTCAACTCTTATTCTTTTACGATCAAAATTTTCTTCGATTTATGAAAGTGATAGATACATATATAATAAAAGAAAATTTGAAAAAAAAAATTCTACAAATTTGACAAGAAATAATTTCAATCAATTTTTCCTTTCGCCAGAAGTACACGGATTCAAGATAAATTCATCATCGTTAAAAAAACAATAAACTCTATCTTCAACACTTCAACTTCATCCACTCGAAGTCGGAACTTTTATTTTATTCAAAGAGGTCGATCTCTGGATATAGAATCTTCGAAAGGTCGCCTCGAAATTATCCGCGAATTATTCCAACGTAATCGATCGAACTTAATTTAATTCGAAATTATAAACGGTGCCCCCGTGAAATTGGAGAAGAGAGCGCGCGTTGAAAAAAAAAAAAAAAGAAGAAAAAAGGAAATTTGAATTATTCGTCGTGGAACACGACGACCGATGCAAATGCCGTATTCGAAATTCCGTGGCGGCCGGTTGATTTTAATCTTCGAATCCCTCATCCCATCGGGGGATGAGAATATCGATCCACCCTGCGAAACGAATGTGTTCAACTGCCGTTTTATACGTGTTTGCTGGTGACAGTTGCTAACTCCGAAAAGTGGGACAAATGTTACGGTTACGAGATCGTTTCGAAAATTTTCCCCTCGCGAATTCTTATTATTATTATTATTATTATGAATCTTCTTGGTAAGATCGAAAACACGTTTAATATTTCTGAAAAAAATCTCCAATGTCTCGAGAATAATCTCAACTCTCTTTCGATAAAATAAATCGATGATTAATTCTTGAATTAAAGGGAAGGATCAAGGTGTGGGATCTTCTTCAAGTTTCAATTATAAGATATGAAATGTGCACGGAAGCGAGGATAAAAATCTAGAAATAAAATTGATATAGTATGTATATATATCCGTGTGCCATTAAACGTTACTTACACTCGAACAATTACACCGTGGTGGGGTCTATCGCGACCCATCGTAACCGTTTGGAACAAATAATTTCACTCGACTCGGAATCCGAAATTGCTCCGGCTATTCTTTCCAAGGGATATTACTTTCGATAACGACGTCGAGACGTGACAAAAATATGCGATAGAAAGCGATTAATAATGCAAGTGGCTCGCTCTCGAGGAATTCTTCCAATTATCGGAAAACCGAAAAGGGGGGGGGGGGGGAAGGGTACTTCATCAAACGGTAAAAAAAAAGAAAGAAAGAAAAGATAATTTCTTTGTTTTCCTGCCTGGTTGAACACGCGAGATTACACCGTTCGAATCGGACAATTTTATTCGCTATCGAGTGACCGGTTTATTTGAAAAAGGGGGTTTCGTGGACCAAGTGAATCTATAATATCCCATATCGATCCCCTTTTTTGCTTTTTGTCCGATAACAGCGCGCGTTAAAATGGTCGTGAGTCGGTGCGAGTTAGTTTCTGCGAATGTTATATCACCTGTAAGAGAATTTCTCGATTTAGTATACTCTTATTTTTTTTCTCATTATCGTTTATAGCTACGAATTTTTAATTTCTCTCATTATGCACGAACAAATTCTTTTCGTTACATATTCGTAACATACAATATATCTTTTACTAATTTGAATCCATTTGTTGAAGATAAAATAAATACACTTTCAATTTTTCATGTAAAAATTGTGAAAAAGAAATTGAAAATTTTGTTATCAAAGTCTGTTCGAAAGGTGGAGGAAACCATGTCGTTGAAGTCACTTTTTGATTTATCCCGATATCTCAATCGGTTGCCGAGATATAACGATTTAAAGTGCCCACGGTACTTGACGCAGGGCTAAAAATATGAATGGTGGCGCCATCTATTGACCTATATATTTCAGAAGCGCGTACTACGTTTTTCCTGGAATCGTGTCTGTCGCTCGTCTGGAGTTTGAGATAGGTCAGTGAAAGGAGGTGCGAGCGAGAGGCCCGAATAAGAGACAAGGAGAGAAATAGCGAACGATTAAAAATTACCCTTTGCTTTGCACGATGATATCTCGGGAACCGGAAGCGATATCGAGATAAATGAAAAAGGGTTTTAAAGGGCAAGGTTCCCCGCTTCCAACGATCGTTCATTGGTTGACCGGAAGTTATTATTTTCGAAGTTATGGTGGTTCAAAGTTTTCCTAATTTTAATAACTTTTAATCCGGTTTAAGGTAAACGATCAGGAATTAACCTTTATTTCACACGATGATATCTCGGGAACCGGAAGTGATATCGAAATAAATCGAAGAGCATTTTAAAGAGCAAGGTTCCGCGCTTCTAATGATTTTTTACTCGTTGACCGGAAGTCATTATTTTCGGAATTATGGCGGTTCAAAGTTTTCCTAATTTTAATAGGATCTCATCGGGTTTAAGGTAAAGGATCAGGAATTAACCTTTACTTCACAGGATGATATCTCGGGAACCGGAAGTGATATCGAGATAAATCAAAAAGCATTTTAAAGAGGAAGATTCCACGCTTCTTACGCTTTTTTATTCATCGATGAGAATTCGTTATCTTCAGAGTTACATCGATTTGAATTTCCCCTAGTTCTAATAGCGAATTTAAAGGATTCAAAGTTAATTATATGTTACGTGTAATTCATTTATTAACAGAAAATATTAATTGATACGTTACTCGAGAAATCTTTCAATCGCTTGAGATGTAATTCTCGTCGCGAAGTATCGAGCTGAATGCACCGGTTGATTCCGTGTTCGTAGAATCGTCGATTTCTCCTCATAAATTTCCCAAAGTGAAAATTTATTCGACTCAGTCGCGTAGTAACGTTTCCCGCGAGTGAATCTGTTGGTTATTCGAGAAAAAGACTCGATTCTACGTCATGGAGATCAGTTTTCCATCCACACGAGCACAAATAGCGCCCCTGCAAATCGACCGTGCTTTCAAACCACGTCTTTTATTTCCGTTATTTCATCGGTAAAGAGTTTTATTTTATTTTATTTTTCCCTGGGAAATTTTGATCAATTCTTTTTTTTACCTGTAAAAAGAAATTAAAAACGTTAAATTTAAACAGAGAGAAATAACTAAATTCTATTACCAACAACCTATTTTTAACGAAATCAATTTTCTTTCGATGTTGCGTAATCTCAAACGTTATTTTTCCAATAATTTTTTCTTCTTTTACAAACAAGATAAATCACCCACACAACGCTATCCATTCTCAAATAAAATTCAATCTACCAAAAAAAATCTCGAAATATCTCACGCTGATAATAGTTCATCGAAAAAAGAAAAGAAAAAAACGATCATCCAAACTCGAAACACGGAAGTCGCCCGTTATCACACGCTTCTCTTCCTCCAACGCAACGAGGTGTTCACTTGGTGTACTCCCTTCTTCGTTCACACGCCGTGTGAAATTAAAATTTACGATCGCGCGAAACACGATTACGATGACAAATCCTCGCGGCGAGAATCACGCAGTTCCGCAGATGTTTATTCGCGCGCCGAGAAGGTCGGCCGCTTCGGTGACGTTTCCACCCGCCGCGGGATTTAGATGCGCGCCGCGTCCGCGAATAAAGCGCGTTTAATCGCACGGCCGCCTGTTATCGAGCTTTATCGTTAACGATTTTGATACGCTTAATGGCGGCTCGCCGCGGCCGCGTTTCAATGGGCGGTTATTGCGGGATGTTGGCAACGGATACGCGTGTAAACGGCGGATCCAGTCCTTGCGGAGGATCGCGCGAGCCTGAATTTTCGCCCGATAATACGGCCGATCTGAAAAAGATTAACAGGGGACGCGTTTTAAACGGGAATTCAGTATCTCTCCGACAATTTTTCTTCCATCACCCCTTCGAATTAGATCGAATCTTATCTTAGGATATCTTTGTATCGAAGTATCTTGAGATACTTGTCGTTAATTCTAAAACAAATGTAAATTCATGAATTTATTACCATGTTTTAAACGGGAATTCAGTATCTCTCCAACAATTTTCCTTGCTTCCATCATTCCTTCCGTTTCGAACTAGATCGAATCTTATTTTAGGATCGAAGAATCTATCTTCGTATCCAAGTATCTTGAGATACTTGTCTTAATTCTAGAACTTAATTCTAGTGTAGCGTTGGTTTAGCATTGAAATTCATAAATTTTTATCACATTTATATGTTTTAAACGGGAATTCAGTATCTCTCCAACAATTTTCCTCTTGCTTCCACCACCCCTTCGAATTAGATCGAATCTTATTTTAGGATATCTCTGTATCTTGAGATACTTGTCGTTAATTCTAGAGCAAGTGTAGCGTTGGTTTAGCATTGAAATTCATAAATTTTTACCACATTTATATGTTTTAAACGGGAATTCAGTATCTCTCCAACAATTTTCCTTGCTTCCATCATCCCTTTCGTTTCGAATCTAGATCGAATCTTATCTTAGGATATCTCCGTATCGAAGTATCTTGAGATACTTGTCGTTAATTCTAGAGCAAGTGTAGCGTTGGTTTAGCATTGAAATTCATAAATTTTTACCACATTTATATGTTTTAAACGGGAATTCAGTATCTCTCCGACAATTTTTCTCTTGCTTTCACCACCCCTTCGAACTAGATCGAATCTTATCTTAGGATATCTCCGTATTGAAGTATCTTGAGATACTTGTCGTTAATTCTAGAACAAGTGTAGCGTTGGTTTAGCATTGAAATTCATAAATTTTTACCATATTTATATGTTTTAAACGGGAATTCAGTATCTCTCCAACAATTTTCCTTGCTTCTATCATTCCTTCCGTTTCGAACTAGATCGAATCTTATTTTAGGATCGAAGAATCTATCTTCGTATCGAAGTATCTTGAGATACTTGTCGTTAATTCTAGAATAAGTGTAGCGATAGTTTAGTATTGAAATTCATGAATTTATTACCACATTTATATGTAATTATATCGCAAAGAATAACGAAAACTTAACGTGTCTTTTTATTGAGAAAAAAAGGAAATATTTGCAATTAGCTCTCCATCATCGATTCAATTAACAAAAAAATCACGTCGATATCTGTATTAGAAAATAAAAGAAGAAAAGAAATTATGGGAATTATGTAATGATAAAAATGGAAAGAAAAGAAGGCGGAAGATTTAGGGAGATTTCTCGCGATGGACGAGAAATTCGATCGCCGGTTAAATCATCCGGAACGTTTCTCGAAGAACGAATGCCATTATTCTCGCGCGATTACCGCGAATTTCGCAATTGATTTGTAGCCTCCCGTGCTGCGTTGCAACAATGGTAACCGTTGCGGGGGCGTGGATCAGTGATGGAGGGGGACGGGCCAGGGTGAAACCAATTAAGCCGTCAGTGCGTTAACGCGTGTCATTCGGCCCCATATTGTAACCAAGTGTGGCCAATCGTGACAATGAGACTTAATTGCACGAGCAATGTCAAGCGTGTGCCTAATAATCGCCTGTCTTGCGAATTTTTTTTCTTTTTTTTTTTTTTTGCATCTTTTCAATTCAAAAGAATTCTCTGTGAATTTTTCTTCAACCTTTTTTCTTTTCTCCTTTTCTATTCGAATTAGATCGAATGTATCTCGTCTTTGCGTTATTGGCACGATTCTAATTCTAAATTCTATACTCCAGGTTGGAGGAGAATTTTGAGAGATTTTCCTCCGTTTCTCCTTGCTTCGTTCGCTGGTGGTTTTTTCTTTTCTTTTTTAAGATGAAGGGGAGAGTTTTTTCGAGGAGATATTTTTATCTCTTTGAACGATAGCTATGAAAAAAAATTGTGAGACTTTGATTTTTCTGGAAAATCTTTGGATTGAATTGTTTTGCGATAATTCAAACGACACAGCTATGTAATAACGAGCAAAGAGAAAAAGTAATGTTGGAAAATTTTGTTAACCTGAATTTAATTTTATTAAATGATAAAAATATTAATTATTTAGAAGCTTCTCGTTGAAATTAAATTGTTTGAATATTCGTGCAATCTCTTTGATATTAGAAATTATTCTACAACTGTGAATAAAGTTTTGTAATTATTACTTGAATGCATTACTTATTCAACCCGATTTTTTTATCGACCATTTTAATTAGAATTTTAATCAGCTTGTAAGTCATCGTTTGATTAGAAAAAGCTGGGGCACAAAAGGCAAGATGAGATCGTAAACGAGACAGCATTATGGCTAGTATTATTTAATTTTAAATAAAACATAACGTTGGAAAAATGAAATTTAATTTAATCCTCGTAAGAATCTTGCATTCAAGAAATCCATTAAAGTAAAAAAAAGTATCTTTACCATCTCAACCGTACTTCTATTTTCATACCTGACTCTATCAAAGATTTACTTATGCAAGTATACGTTACAAATGAGAATTCTTCTTCATCTTCTGAAGAAATTAGCCATTAATAACAAATAATTTTCTTTAATTTTCTTTTCATGTTGATATTAATTTTCAAACACCTCCAACAATCGTGGAAAAAATCTTTTAACGATAAAATAATTTCTTGTTACGACTATCCATCTTATCCATCCTCAATCACATGATCTTTGATAATAATTCTACTTTGACCAGTATTGTCCAAAATTATCGCCACAAAACCAATCTTAAATCCACTTTTGCTTATATATCTCTTGTCTTGATCATAACTATCCTTATTTATCTCATCGAGTCTATCACTCTTTCGAATATTATTCTCAATCAAAATACCAATCTTAAATCCATTTTTGCTATATCTCTTGTCTCGATCATGACTATCCTCTCCCATTTATCTCATCGAGTCTATATCACTCTTTCGAACATTATCCTCAATCAAAATACTCTTCCACAATTTTATTTCATTACAATAGAGAAGAATAACGCATCCCTCTTCAGAAGAACAGATCGATCAAAATAACACGTTCCGTCAAACGAATTGCAGGAATCGCAGGCACGTGAAGAAAGAATCGATCCACTCGATGGATTTTAATCAAAGAAAATTATGTTTCTCAATCTTTGGCCAGGGTTGATGAAAACATCCAAGAGCGTGATAAGGAGATTCGGTTGGGGGTAAGATATTCCGTGTTATTAGAGACGGTTAGTGATATTCCCTTTCCCTCCTCCCCCTTATTTTCCCTCGAGTTATTCGAGGAGTCGGTTTCAAGAGGCGAAGGAATTATCCAACACCCTTTCGTTCCTCCCCTCTTCCTTCTCTTCGTCCTCACCGTCTTCGATCGTCACCTTGGTCCTTCAAGATTCAGGAAACGAGGCAAACTATGAATCTCTCGTGCAGGGTTAAATAATGCAAATTGATTTTATACTTGTCCTGTCGAATTTTTCGAAATGTAGTTCGATCTCAATTCTAGATTCCTAGGATAGGAAGAGAAAGTATCATCCGTGTTAGAATCATTGACTATCCCCCAAGTTATCTTCTATGAATGATGAAATTTATTGAAATTTCCTTTGCGAATCTGATTTCTTTTTTCCTAATTCTTCTTACGGATATAATTATTGAAAATTCGTTTTCTTAAAATCCTCCATACTTTGATTTCGATAAAAATTATTACTTTGTTAATGCTCGAAGAATATTATACAATTGTCCGAAAAAATATTCAATGCACAATTCTATCTTTCTATCTCTTTCCTCTCATCCTGATTTCTTTTTTCCATTCCCTAATTCCTCTTCTTATAATTATTGAAAATTCGTTTTCTTAAAGTTCTCCATACTTTGATTTCAATAAAAATCATTATTTGTTAATGCTGGAAGAATATTATACAATTGTCCGAAAAAATATTCAATACACAATCTCTTTCTTCTCATCCTGATTTCTTTTTTCTATTCTCTAATTCCTCTTCTTACAATTATTGAAAATTTCGATAAAAATCATTACTTTGTTAACGTTCGAAGAATATTATACAATTGTCCGAAAAAATATTCAATGCACAATCTTTTTCTTCTCATCCTGATTTCTTTTTTCCATTCCCTAATTCCTCTTCTTACAATTATTGAAAATTCGTTTTCTTAAAGTTCTCCATACTTTGATTTCGATAAGAATCATTACTTTGTTAATGCTCGAAGAATATTATACAATTGTCCAAAAAAATATTCAATGCACAATTCTATCTTTCTATCTTTTTCCTCTCATCCTGATTTCTTTTTTCCATTCCCTAATTCCTCTTCTTACAATTATTGAAAATTCGTTTTCTTAAAAAATATTCAATGCACATTTCTATCTTTCTATCTCTTTCCTCTCATCCTGATTTCTTTTTTCCATTCCCTAATTCCTCTTCTTACAATTATTAAAAATTCGTTTTCTTAAAATCCTCCATACTTTGATTTCGATAAGAATCATTATTTATTAAAACTCGAAGAATATTATACAATTGTTTGAAAAAATATTCAATGCACAATTCTATCTTTCTGATAAACGAAACAATATTATATTCGAAATTTCCACCAAGTCATGGAGTATCGTCCAAGGCCAATGCACGAGGATGTTTGTTGCGAAAATCTCCGATGAATCGGTGAAGGTTCAACGATTCGCGGGGGGTGGAAAACATTGTTAATTCACCTCGAATCGAGCAACGGGGTAATTTCGTGTCGGTACAGGCTCGTCAGATTGCATAATTGATCACGATGTTATGCTCGGCTAACCAATATTCATTTATAGCGGAATCATGCTGTAATGCCTGCCCATTCGACGCCCTGCTTCGTAAATAAATTACCAATATATATATATGTGTATATACGCGAACAAAATTCTACACTATCATCTCATTACTAATTGGCAATCGATTAATGGAATTTCAAAGATCGATAAAAAGTAGATGGAGACTTTATCGTAGCATGGATTATTATCTTCGATCAATCTTGGATCACGACTGCTGTGACATTGAAATTTCCAGTTCGAAATACGATAATTCAGAATATATGTTGATTATGCAAATTATTCAAATTATTTGTTATCTAAATACGATTCACATGCGCGTATTCGATGTATTTAAATTAATGCTTTCAGCAATGTTTATATTCTGGCGTTTAATAAGGTGGAGCGAAAGGGAAAATGGATTTTATTTTGTAATAAAGTGCAATAAAAAGATCGATTCATTGATTCGTAATTTTTGATAAATATATAGAATCGAAAATTAACGAAACTTTGTAACTTTGTATTTTTATTTCGAAATGGTGAGGATATTATTTTCAATTTTTTTTTTTTTTTGTTTTAATGGAACAACCAACATTTTATCTTGAAATTAAAATATTCGAACGAAATGAAATTAAAGATACGAGATTTCTAATAATATATTTTTCCAATGGTGTTCCGTGTTATTTTTCATTTCGATATGTCAATCGATTAAAACGAGAAAGAAATTTGCTTTTAATATTTAACTTAAAAATTTCTCTTCTCATGAATATGTTTGTTTAATTATCTCCGCAATGAAAATTAAAATTATTTTAAATAACTCAATATATTTGTATCGATTAAGTTATAAAATACGTGTTACGATTCTTTTTTTTTTTTATTTCAACTTTGAATTGAAACATTAGCTGGTAAATTAAAAAATTCCTATTACACAAATGAAAATTTCTTCAAATTAAAAAGAGAAAAAAATGTATTTCATGCATAAATAAAATTCTATAAATTTTTTTCTGTACGCGAAAAAAAAAAAAAGAAAAAGAAATATTAAATTCTAAAAATTTCTAATTTCAACCGCACTTTATTAAAATCACAATATGAAAAATTGAATTTATTAAAACGTGCAATTTCTATCGTATAATTAAACGAAAATTTGAAGGATTATTCGAATATGATATAAACATATGTATAATAAATTTAATAAGCATGCGTAATTAACGTATGAAAAAAAGAAAAAAAGGGGGGAAAAAAAAGGAAAAAAAAAAAAAGAGGGATCTCTCTATCCAATATTCATGGGAATGAAACAAACCTGGATACGTAGAGGAAAAAAATGTTCAAAAGTCATATGAAATATATTTCTGTCTCTGCTTCAGGTCCAAAATAAAAAATATATATTAAAAAAAAAAAAGAAGAAAAAAGAAAAAAAAAGGAAGGAAAAAAAAAAAGGAACAGAAGAGAAGAGGAAACAGACGCAATTGCGCTATTCGCTTTTCATTATGAAATGGAGAATGTCAAGCGAACGTTTTAAAATTACTGCCTCGTACGAAAAAATATGTTTCACTCGTGATTCCCTATTTTCCGAATAAAGCTCGAATAAGAAAGCGGCAAAGTAATATTTATTATTAATGGAAACTATGATGGCCGCCCGTATAAATTTCTCTTCTTGCTTTTCCTTCCACGAGAATTCATTCATTCGTTCATTTCCTTTTATTCTATCAAGCATTTTCGGACAAGTTTATGAGAAAATTATTCATACATTCGTGTACATTCGATATCGCAAAAAAAAAAAAAAGAAAATTATATTACAACAAATCGAGCACGTGATTATTTTCTTCAATATTTTCGTTCAATGAACAGAAAAAAAAAAAGATAGAAGAACATCAAAATCCTCTTTCGAGAAAATTATAATAATTATTTCTTACATTCTCCTCAAATTCAGACTCAATCCAATTGACTAACCTAACCCAATCTAAACCAATAAATAAAATTCGAAAACAAATATTCTCCCCTCTAGAATAAATTTCATCCTTGAAAAAAAAAAAAAAAAAAAAAAAAGGAACTAAACCTTCCAATTTCTCCTCTCAACCCTTCCTTCAACCCTTCCACAACATCCGCACGATCGTTTAACGCGATTCTCTCTAATTTCCTCGCTATTAATTGACACATCAAACACCCCTCCACCCCCTCTTCCTCCACTGCAACCGCCACCCTTCCGCCACCCTTTCCGCGTCGCTCAAATATCTTGCCACGGGGGATGTTGCAACGATCGGGACCAATATCATCGATCGTTGAACCGGCGTGTCTCCAGCCTCTGCGCCGTGTCATCGTTGGGAGGCGGTGCACACAGCTTGGGATGACAGACACACCGGCGAAAATGCTAATTAACCCCTGGCAAGGATTTGGCGGCCAACAACACCGGCTATCGACAAAAGCAAAACAAGGATGCGATCCAGGAGGAGGGACTCCGCTTCTCGGAGGTCATCCTTTCGACATTATGCAACTATGTATACAGAATCGTGTTACGGAACGGTGTTCGTTGAAGAGTGGTTGGTCGAGGCTTGGTCGAAGCAACAGCAGGGGAAAATTAGGGGATTTGGACGAAGATATTCTTTCCCTCGAAATTTGAAATGGAACGAATGAATAGAGATTCGTGTACGCGTCTTTATATATACAAGGAAAGAAGGAAATTTTTGCGAGTCTAATCTTGATATTATAGCTTATATAATTGGTTTTTTTTCAGTTTTTTCGAAATTGAATGGGAAACATGGAATGTAAATTGAAGATAATGATGAGAGGCAAAGGCAGTTTGTTTTTCTCGAACGAATGTTATGCTTTGGAAAAATATCGTACAAAATGAAATAAAGAAGATACACTTGTTACTATCTATAAACGGTCAATATTCATAAATCCCAGCGTTAAAGTCCCTTTGGCGCGCCGTTATAAAATCGGTCGGGCGATAAAGTTTGCGTGTACGAGTGGATGATACGAGCGGATGAATGGAACAGAGAAAATAAGAAGCTGAAATCTCGGTCAGAGTTGTATCGAGATGCTGTGTAAACCTGTATAAAGTTAACTTTGCCCCAATTTCTGCAATCTTTATCGCGTCACCACTGAAATAATAAAAGCAAAGAATTCAGAACAGGGAAAAATTTGTACATGTTTTGATAATTGATAATCGGAAAATCGCGAAAAGATTGATATTTTCGAGCTTCACGATTGAAAAAGATACGTTTGTTTATAATTAAATATCGCTACGTGAATCGATATCTTTAATATTCCAAGCTTTGATTCAAAATCTTTCTAATATATTATCTCAGTTATATAATAAGAAATTAAAATAATTCGAGAAATGAAAAGTCTTTATGCGTCTTTTAGATGGACCGACTGTTTTGTGGTCAGCGGAGAATATAGATGGAGGAATTGGCGAATTTTTGAGAAAGGTTTCGTTGAATATTGGATTTATGCCGATAAAATGGAAAAATTTCGCCCCGTGAAAAACTATACATATATATATATATATATATATATATATATATATATATATATATATATATATATATATATTCGAAAATTTTCAATAATTTTAAACATTGCATAAAAATAAACGATCCATAACGTGGAATCAAAATCGTTGATAAGAGGATAAAAAACGATATCGAGAACGATTTTATCAACCAACGATACACAGATTATCACGTTCGATTGTATAAAAATAAAGGAAGAAAATTTTCAGGGAAGAAAATCAATTGCCCTGGAAGACACAGAGAGGCAAAACAATTTCAAATTCATTCCATTTGCCAAACTTCACTCCTTGTTACCTCGTTGCCAATGCGATCCTTCTTTCTTTTCACACTTACTTCGTTCCGTTACCATTGAAAAAAAACATCTACTTCTTCTCTCCTCCCATTAGAAACTACCAGCTTTTCTTACAATGAAAAATTTTTATCGTCTATTTATTCTCACTTTATTAATCACCGAAATGCCACCGATCCAATATTAAATTTCTTCTCATCTCCTGGATATTCGCCGTTATATATTTACATACCGATCTGGGAAGCAGTTCCAGTTCAGAAGCAGTAGTAGTTTCTCTTTAAGGAGCAAGAATCAGCCCGATCAACCGGAAGAAACTGGAAGAGACGAATCAAAGATGAAACACGTTATTCAACCTGGAATATATTTATTTCAACAAAGGTGAATCATTATGATGAAATTTAAAATGTTTCGTACGAGCGGATTGGTTACTCGCGACGATAGGTTAATCTTCCTCTCTCGAAACGATGAACGAACAACGAGGGATCGATTGTTCGATTATTTCCTCATTTTTATAGTTTTTTTTTTCCAGAAGATCGCGTGGATGTGAATTGAACGAAGGAGATCCCGGAATCGAATGGGAAAGGATATTGAACGACGTGAAAGGAGAAATCGATGAAGAGTAATTGGCGGATTTTTGGGAAAATGTTCGATTAATATCGCGTTTTCGAAGAATCGCTGGTGAAATTTTTCTTTAATAATTGAAAATTATTATATATATATATATATCTTTCGGATCATTTTTTTGTATCGATGATACAAACGACGATATTTCGAATTTTATTTCGAAATTAATGGAAATCGAAAATCGTGTCTCGATGGAAAATAGAAAATTCAGAACGCGAGATCTCTTTCCCTGTTAAAATGATCGTACAAATTCGATTTATATTAATCGAATGATATAAATGATTTTTGATTTTTACAAATAATGATAAATAATGTAATCGAACGATATTTATAGTTTGATATGTAAAGTACTTAAATTTTTGTTACGATATAATTCAATTCATTAAACCTGTGATATTACAATAAAATATCCTCTGATATATCTGTTGAATTGTGATTACAGTTTCTTCTTCTATATTTCAAACCAACCCTCTCCTAATTTCACCAAAATTTTTAAACAATCCTTCCATCCGATGCAATTTTTAAAATTAATAAAATTCAACTTTTCAATGACTCGATATGAATAATCAAACTCAACCTAATTAGATACAATTACACTTGGAATATTTATCAAAAACCTTAACAAAACTTTGAAACGTAACTAAAAAGCACCCTGTTTGAAAAGAATTGCAATTACAATTAAACTTGTCACAAACAAGAAACAATTCATCCCCTGCAATAATATCAATTATCCAAAAAAAAAGAAAAATCGAACAAAACAAAACAAAACCCAATAAAGAGAATTTTTTCAGATTCGAATAAAGATTTCCTAGCGCAAATCCCTTATAACTTATCACCACGGACAGAAACAGTCGGCTGTTAACCCAACTAAAACACGTTCCATTCAACGTGAAACCAACTCTTTCTCTCTCTCCCTCTCTCTCTTTCATCCCTCCAGGCAACAAATCTCTCGTCTACGGAGAGAGAGAGAGACGTCACGCGTAAAGTTTCGAGACGTATAGTTTTTGCCACGACGGATTTGTAAAATTGATTTCGCCATCGAGTCCATGGTTTACGAGTTACGGGGCTGGAACGGATGGAAGGAACGACGATTTATTTCGCGCTAACTTTTTCCCTCTCCACTCGTCGGCCATTCTCACTTTGTATCATAAAGACCACGCACGAGATTCTGCGAGATCTACAAAGGCGGCTTCCATCAAGCCGCTTATCGAATTGCTTTCAAGGGAAGAGGAGGAATCCCTTGGACTCGGTTTTCTTTCAGTCCTCTGTTTCGTCGTTATCCAAAGATTTGAACGTCAACGCTTCCCTCCTTTCCTGCATCTGCATCTGAGTTTTTCTGGGCAGAAGGGTAGACAGATAACTTCTTTTCCACCCGTGACACTCGTGGTCGTGATAGGGGCGCGTTGGGGGAAAGGGCTTGGAAAATTGCAATTTACTCGCTCTTTCTCTTCCTTTTTAATTTTTCTGACGCGGTGGTTTCCTGCAGAATTTTCGTGAATTTTCGCCTGCATTTCTTTTTCTTCTCTGTTTGATTTCCAGGATTCGAAGTTCGTTAGGCACGTTTTTATATTCGAATCGAATTGAAAAGATGTATCGAGCTTGTGACTTCTATTATTTCGAAATATAGAACTCCTTTCAAAGGATTTTGAACGTACGTCTGAAACTATTGTTCTCACATTAATACATTTATCTAAAAATCATCATACAGGATTAAGATTCTTAAGATTGATTATTAATTTTCTTCCATCACGATGCAACATCGTTCCATTCCATATAGCGAGATATTTGAAAAGATGTACCGAGCTTGACTTTCTGTTATTTCGAAATATAGAACTCCTTTCAAAGGATTTTGAACGTACGTCTGAAACTATTGTTCTCACATTAATACATTTATCTAAAAATATTATACAGGATTAAGATTCTTAAGATTGATTATTAATTTTCTTCCACCACGATGCAACACCGTTCCATTCTTATAGCGAGATATTTGAAAAGATGTACCGAGCTTGACTTTCTGTTATTTCGAAATATAGAACTCCTTTCTATCAAAGAATTTTGAACGTACGTCTGAAACTATTGTTCTCACATTAATACATTTACCTGAAAATATCATACAAGATTCTTAAGATTGGTTATTAATTTTCTTCCACCACGATGCAACACCGTTCCATTCCATATAGCGAGAAGTTGGACATAATTCGTAGCAAGCGGCGCTTTTAATTCAGCGCAGGAATTGGCACGCTGGTGGCCAACGATGGAAAGTTTACGAGAAATCAGGGCGGCAAGAGTTGCGGAGTTATCGAACTGCAAAGATTAAGTTCCCCGGTTATGCCAATATGAAAGCCTTCCGGAATACGGAGAAGAGAGGGGGAAGATCGAGTTAGCTTGTTTATAGCGCGCCTTAACTCCGTGCTTCCGATAGCGGGATAACTTATTCCCTGCCTCGGTATTTTATTTCGCGGCAAGAAGAAACGAGAAATAACGCCCCGTTATCGCTATCGTTCGTCTAACCTTTCGTTCAAGTTGAAGCGTCACACGGTCGAAAAAATTCAATAAATCGAGAGAGAGCATTGCACGAGAGAGCTCTACGTAGAAGAAGAAAGTCTGATTAGATGACAATATCTAATTACTTTAATTAATTTAAGTTACTTCGATAATTTATTTATTATTATTATTAAACGTTATTCGAGTTTCAATAAGTAATTCAAGTTAACTTTATTCGAAGAGTCGAGTCAAAATTCCTTGATCTATCCTTATTTCAATTACGAAAATAAATAATCAAGCGAATTAAAATTATCTTTTAATTTTTCCTTTTCTTTCCTCCCTGAAAATTATTAATTCTTCTTTTGAGGGGAACAACACGAATGGAAAATTGAACGTGGCAAGCTTTGTCTCCTCCACGAGGAAATTGTAATGGCGGTAACGATTTACAAATCGATGGGGGGGTTAAAAATTCAAGCCGTAATCCATTACGACTCGAGGAGAGGTCGCGGCGAGGCCACCTCGGTTTCGCCCGAAAGATGGACGATTTTCCCCGATCGAAATGTTCGTCTGAAGGGTTTTTTGGAATTGTAAAACGTAGAGAAGCCGAGCTGAATTATTCACTACGGATATACTTCACTCACCGACCACGTTGAGGCTGTAGTTCAACGACATCTTCGGCTCGGTGCTGATCTGGCACTCGTAAACCCCCGAGTCCCGTTCCTGGGGCGACTTGATCTGCAGGGTCCAGTTCTCAGACTTGTCCGGATGGATCACTTGGAACCTTAGATCCGAGGTGTACATCAGGATGCCCGCGCTCAGGATGTGCATGTCCCTTTTGCGCATCCAGGACACCTGCGAGATAAACAGAAGATGCGGGTGTAAGCCGGCGATACTTCATCTCGGAAGGAGGAGGGGTTGGGCAGCTGCGGCGGCTCTTCACCGATGATGGATGAATCTTCGGAGGGGGAGCGAGTTGGATTTGGGGTGAAACGAGGTTGGAAATGGTTGGAACAGCGATTTGATTTAAGAAAAATATAATTCTATCAAAAGTTAACCAAGATGTGTTTATTATTTTACTTGAAAATAGATCAAGTTTAATTTGATTAAGGATTTTATAGGGAAATGTTGAGATTTCTTGTTACTTGTTGTAGACACCATGGATATATTTTTTTGGAAATTGGAATGCGAGTTTCACGTTTCTTATTTTTGATTTTTGCAGATCGAGATGTTTTCATGTTATATGGAGAATGATATTTTGGAGAGGGGGAAAAATAAATTCAATATTCCACTTCAATTATTCACACCACTATGCATTGCTAGGTGCGCACTTTCTTTCAATGGGTTTCTCCGTTTCGATAATAAAGGAAAACTTTATTTTGTATTCCATATTTCCTCCTTTTTATATTTCTAATCAAGCAGACGAGAACTTTGGAAACTTTTAAATAGAAAATCCTTATTTACATCTTTTCATCGATACATGAAATACGCTTACGTTCGACAGTTTTCTACGAATTCGTGATTTTATAATTTTCTTATATTCAAAGTTTCTCGAGTCTTGTGGAATAAAACGCGAAACATGTCTCTTTTCATTCGAAAAAATTCTTTATCTCTTCTTCTCCTTATTAGCATCAATCATCTCCCTTTCATTAACACGAGATAATACGATTCAATTTCATTTAAAAGAAAAACAAAAATTCCCAAGACGCAATTCCCTTTAAGATAATCGGCGAAAATTTATTTTCCACGGTGACGAACTTGCGCGTGGCAATTAATAAAATAAATTGTTGCTCGCGCCGGATTACACGTCACAGAATTTTCCTACACAGGAAACCGTGTCTAACCACCAACTTGGCCGGAGGATCGTTTCATAATTAATTTCGCGACTACACTTTCTCGCGATACGGGAGATGCAATTAAAAGCATTTCAGACAGATTCCTCGGCAACAAGTTTTTCCACGATAATTACACCAGGGCGAGAATTAACAACGATATTGTAAATAATTAAAACGATTTGATATCACTCGTTAATTAAGCATTCTCGATAATATTCTCTCTCGACTATGACAAGTTCGAGGAATTCGCAACGATACAATCGTAAAAAAAAAAATCAGACACGCATTGTCACTTTGTGAAACATGTTTTCTTTTCCTGAACACTTAATTCGTTATAATCATCTTTGATTATTGGTACACGCCTTCTTTGCATCAGCATCGAAATAGTCTCATCCACGAGCAGAAATGAATAAAATTTCATTCTGTTAATTCTTCTTTATCTATCTAATTTTCTCTTTTTTTTAAACTTATCGATTCTTAGAGTTCGTTGATTAAAAATAAGAATTTCGATGCCCTCGTTCTTTTTTCAATTTCTGTAAGAATTGAGAATTTACATTAGAATGGTTAAAAGTTATAGTCGAGAATATTCCAATATAATTATAATTAAAACTTTGTATCATCGATACAATTACAATATCGCGAAAAAAGATATAATTCTATTCAAATTTTCGATCGTGAATTGCGATTCGAGGAAGAATAATTTTAGAAAAAAAAAAAAAAAATATTTAAAGCTCCTCTCCCTTCCCCTACCTCGGAATATCCATCGATATTCGACACCGCTCGTTTCCATCCGTTGGAATCGAGGCGCGTCAGCCGGTGGTGGCTTTAATGCGCCGCGCGAGGCTTGTTTCCCGTCGAATATGCATAATGCAGCAGGAAGTCGTGTAACACGTACGAAACAACGTGTAACCGAAAGGCGCGAATAACCGACGTCACGAGGTTAATAATTACCATCCGAATAGATTTCTCTCGTCTCTCGACTCTGCAGCCAAAGGTAATTCGCCGTTTCTAATCGAACGATCGATCTCCTCCCTCCCTCTCTCTCATGCAACCGGCACCTGTTCCCCGTTTAAGCTTATCAAAAGGATTACAGAATCAAGCGCGCCCCTCCCTCCCTCCGTTCCGTCGATTTCGTTCGCAGAAACTGTTCGAAACTCGTTTCGTTGCACGAGTTAAGTTTCCCCGTATCCTAGTTGCGTTATGTTGTTAATGTGCCGCATAGGGATAACGAAACTGGAGTATTTGCGTTTTGCAAGCTCGAGTTTGGTGTTGATTAAAGGCCTTTTTGTTAAAGGGGATTTCAGTTGGGAAATTTTTAACGAGATTTTATATTGGAAAAGTGTTCCTCTTAAGAGAAGTGGATTATTATTTTGTATAAGAAATAGAGTAATTAGAGTATGTTTCTTGAATATAGAATTGAGATTTTTCCTTGCTGTTCACATTATAATTAAAATCTAGTTTGGGGTTTGTGTGTGATGTGCTTGGTGAGTTTCGAAGAGGCATTCGATTTTACGCTCTTTTATGATGTCTCCGCAGAATACTTGTTCCAACAGAAGTTCATTCGTACTTGGAGGAAATTTTCTCGCGTTCGCAGGAATTCTCTCGCAGGGATCGTATCATATCGTTCATATTGGATATGGAATATTTCAAGGCGTGTATCTGAATCTTTGAACGCTTTTGAAATTCAATTATATCCGTTTCAACATGGGATCGGACATGAATCAAACAGGTGTAACAAGTTTGCAAGGAAAAGCACAATGTTCCATTGTTTAAAAATATTCGTCCATTGTTATGTTAAAAGATTATTATATAAACCGATGTAAATTCATCAAAAAAAATATTTGTCGATACGCAAGTTACGTTTTTCTTTTTTCTTATTTTTTTTTCAATCAAACGAAACGAATCCATTCAATTTCCAAATAAAAATTACATTCCTTCCAATATATATATATCGACATACAGCACATTACACTGCAAATATACACCTCCCACTAACTGTATTATCGTCATCGAATCTTATTAGGAAGTCGAATTAATTCGAGTAATTCGTGGCGTCCTTCGGATAATATCGAATATTGACTATTAGTCATACCTCGTCACATCTTGTATCAGAGAGAGAGAATAAAGAGATCGTAACGCGTTTGAAGTTAGACTGGATACAAAGTATTATTTTATGGTTTATCAACGATGATCGTTATTGATTCCATATCACTCTCATCGCCATCTCATAGCCACAGGGGTGAATGTCACAGTTACACGTAGCATGGCATCGATTAATACGTTTACCAGGATGATTATTGGCAATGCCTGTTAGGCATTAGTAAAGCAATGTCCACACTGTGCTTCCATCAAAGGGGAGATTGAACATCGCCGGTTTAATAGAAATGTTTTATGTAATTAGATACGATTCTTGATACGCTTGTACGCAGTGCTAATTAACGTCAAGTACGTATAACACGTGATATAAATATATTTTTTATACAAAAAGAAATTTCGATCGTGAAATATTTTTATACGATCGAGAAGGAAGGAATCGAATTAAGGGATTTTTCTCTTTAAATTTTGTACTCCATTTTTTTGAGATCTCGTAAAAAAGAGTTGAATTAAATTTTGAATTAATAGCTTTTCAATTTTTTATTTCTATCACATCACTTTTGCTAAAATTGATATTAACTTTTATTCGAATAGAAAGATTTTGATCAAAACGTTTCTACAAATTCTGAAAAATTGTTTAAATATTCTGCTTTACATAATTAAACATTTTTCCACGATTCATTACGAAATATACGAAGCTTTCCTCGGATTTAAAATAATAGCAAGTTGGGAAAACAATTTATAGAAATCTAAATCGTCGTACAACTCGTAAATATAACGGGATATTTATACATCTGACAAAAAGAGTATAATTTTATATTTACTTTCAATTCTTCCATTGAATCGTGTCGAAACAATTCGATCCACACGTGTAAAAAACCGACCAACTCCGACTTAATCCTCTTACGTGAAGGGATAAAAGGAAACAGGGAGAGAGAAAGAGAGAGAGAGAGAGAAAGAAGGAGGATTGAATTTTGTCAAAATGCTCACGCTCGGTTCACGTGACAGATCAGGATATTTGGAGAGATCGATCCTCGTCAATTTCAAATGAACGTCGATTCGGATATTTCAACGCCACCCAACGAGATGATGAAGCGCTCGTCGATATCGTTGTAAACAATGTCCAAATTGCACGCAAAATTTGACAGCCGTTTATCGAGGAAAGAAGAAAGGGAGATATATATCGGGCAATCGTCCATCCGTTTTAACTCGGCCAGAGAATCGAGCGCCACTCGTCTAAGGAAATTTATTGCGACGATAAATAAACTATGTTTAAAGGGGAATCGATGATGGAAACCGTCGTGAAAGGCTAGAGATCGACGCGTGTTTTATCGAGTTGAACATGTAGGTCATAGATGCATTATAATAATAATAAATTTCGTTCGTAAAGATCCGTGTAAAACATTTTTTAACTCAAGCTTGGACGAGCTTTCGAATTATATATTTTGCACGAGTTTTATACGAGCTGGGATGCAAGGAATTCAGATTAAATATTTTCCAAGAAAAATCTACAAGTACCATTAATTAATAGTAAAATTGGAAAAAGATTGTATGACATAATTGATAAAATAATAATATAATTTTCAACGGTTAATGATAATAAAAAGTTGGAAAATTATTCGATGAAATTAGATTGAAATTGGAACGATGTTTATTCTCGCAAGAAATTTTTTCTCCTTTCGCGCCTTTTTTTTTCGCCGTCCGCTTGATTCGATTTAAAATTATAATCGGATTAAATTTGCCGCGCTGTATACGTATCTGTAATTTAATTACACGTCCTTTGAGGTTTATTTTACATGCAAGGTATTTGTTTAATACATGTAATTAGCGACGCGAGCGCTCAGATTTTGTGGTATTCCATTATCCAATTATAGAACAGAATTACAAGCGACAAAATATGTTTTTATAAAGGCCGTAAAATAGATGGTTTTCGCGCGATAAAACGAAACAAAAATCCTGGAACAAATCTGATTTATTAGCACGGGTATAATAATAATAATAACGTACATTTCAAAATTATTACCTCCGATTCTCCATCGCCATTTTTCTCATCATATCAATATCAAAACACGAATCCTTCTGTATACGATCTTTCTTGCTCTTTTTCCAAAAAAAAAAAACTTTATACACGTACATAAAATCAAAATCTGTCATTTCATATATTCCTATCCTATGATTAATACTTTTCGCTATTTTTTCCCCCTTTTTCTCCGAGACTTCATAAAATCAAAACCTGTTATTTCATATTCCTCCTATACATTAATACCTTTCACTATTTTTTCCAAGAGTTCATAAAATCAAAACCTGTTATTTCATATTCCTCATAGATTAATACTTTTCAATATTCTTTTTTTTTTTCTCTCTCCAACGCTTCATAAAATCAAAACCTGTTATTTCATATTCCTCGTAGATTATCTCATCTCGTAAAATTATTTTATATATACATACATGTAACGTGACAGTTTTCCTTCTTTTTTTATATTTTTTATTTCTCACTCGCAGCCCACCGTTCGAATTGAAGTTGTTCACTACGCCAGTGAAATTTCGCGGGATATAAAGTTTGATATTAAATTCTTGGACTGCCGCTTTTCCCACTCGGCGTGGCGCGAATGGGAAAGGCTCGCGGAAATTCGTGCAACCGGTCCTCAAAGGGGGCGCGGATGAGTTTCTACTAATTTCAAAGGCGACGACGAGGGAGGAGAAGAAGCGTGTTTCGCTAATGCGTTTTCGAAATTGCCGCTTCTCCTTGCTTCGAATTTCACCGTGACTCATTAAGTTAGAATCAACGATATTAACACTTAACCGGATGGAATTGCAGGGATCTCAAAGGAAGCAGAAAGATGCGGGTTGTCTCTCGTTACTTTTTCTCGAGATAAACAGACGAGATATATATATAATAATTTGTCGAATTGCGTGCAATTAAATTCAACAATTCAACAGGGCGATCCTCTTCACGGTTTTCTTCGAAGAATCTTTATCGTGACAATTTTGTTTGTCGAGGAACGATTTGCAACGTCTCTTCATCGTAAAGAGCATCGTTAAAAATAAAGAGTTTGAGAAAGTGTCCCGTTAACGATCTCTGATCTCTTCGTTCCTTCGAGTCGTGCAACATTAACAGCAGGGACAAAAGAAGAAAAGAAAGGAGAAAAAAAAAGGACCCACTTGCCCCTGCTAACATCCTGTAACGGAGAACGAAGCAACTTTTGCAACTGACCTAATAGTTTTATCGGAATACACTGAAAACAACTATGTCTTGAAAGTTTGAGAGCAAGTTTTAATGGGTATAATGGGCCGAGTAATTACAGTAAAATAACTTTATGAAAGAGAGAGAGAGAGAAAAAAAGGGGGATCACCGGCTGTTTATTAATTGAATAACTTCTTGGGTAACTTGATTCTTACGAGAAACCTTCCTTTCCTTTTATAAATCCATTTCTCTCTGTCTCTTTCTCTTCCCCCCCAAACTTGCGAAGAATTCACGAAAATGCTTGCCACGATTTGTGGAAAGACGAAGAAAGTTTATTACTCTTTCGTCTCTCCGGCCCCATTAATCATTCGCTTTTTATAAATGTACACTTACAAGTCTGTTACAACTATTGTCCCACTTGTCGCCAAGTGCAGCCGTTCCAGTTCTATTCCATTGTGATTAATCTCTTGGAAGCCAGGATTCCTTTAAAAGGGTGGAAAATCGGCCCCCAGTACGTAGAGGTTTGTAAGGATTTATTTTTTTTAAACGATGTAAAGATTCTTCGATACTATTGTCGATACACTTTCTACAAAAAGCGATAAGTTTAATTTTCTTTAAATCACGAAGTGGTGATAAAAATATATACTTTTATGGACATAATGCTTCCATAAAACTTGTTAAAGTAATTTTGTTCAAAGAATTCTCTTTGAATAATGAATATAGGCAATCAACTCTAATATATCTTGCAATAAACCAATTGTAGAAACGAATTAATCCTATTAACTCGAATGTTTCAATCAATCTGAACGTGGCTCTAGAAAAAAGAAAAAGTAAAATATCTCGAGACACGGTCGGCGAAAGTCATTTTGAAGGAAGTTGGAGAACGGAAATTCCGGTGCTTCGATATTAACACGCTGTACGAGCCCGTGTATCCATTGTTCACGCGCGAGATATCCGCGTGCCGCTTGTTCCAAATACCAAATAGCCGGCATTCGAACTGGTGTCTAAGTAATCCGCACAAGTTGGGCCGGGTTTCCTCGGGGCCGAGACAAAACCAGCTCACCGATTTGACAATCGGCAAAGTTATTGCGCGCTGGTCCTCCCTAAAGCGAGGTCTCTTCTTGTTTTCCCCGCCCGGCCTCCATCCCCAAACTTCTCGCCTCTGTAAATTGCGAGCGAGAAGCTAAGCACGAGGAGGGCTTCCTCTCCTCTTCCTTGCCTCGGTTTTCGTGGTCGATTGATCGCCACCGGATGTGACGCTCCGTCCCTCGAGAATATCGTGTTGTCTATCAGGCTCTCTTTACCATTTTGAAAAGAATAATCATCTCGAAATTTCGAAATTTCTTGGTGTTTGGATATAATTTTTCCAAACTCTGTGTGAAAATTAAGATAAAATTTGGAAAATTATCTCGAAGGTATCGCGAGAATTGAGAATTTCCTTCGAGAAAGCTTTTTGTACGATAAGAAAGAAAGAGAGAAAAGTGATAAGAAGCTTGCTATTAAATTCCTTATCTTTCAATGGTGTAATTAATAGGTCAGTTTGTCCATCGGTTTAAACAAAAGCGTCTCGACTCGTATTTCAAAGACGTTTATTCCTTTGTTCGTTGGAAAGTTCGTTCTATTCGAATGAACAAATCTGATGAAACGAATAATAATTATCAAATTATATATAAAATATGTTTGTTTTCGAAACACGATTTGAAATAAAAACTGGATAAAGATTTCTAGGAGGATTTTTTTCTCTTTTGTATATCATCCTCTCTTTTTTTTTTTTCTCGAACAAGAATCATATTCATCCATCCTTTCACGTGTAGATATCCTGCAAATCCTTTTTTTCAGACTATTCAGATACATTTTCGCGCGTAATCTTTTTCATTCGTAGATGGAATCCGACCGATAGCAGGGATACCGCCGAAAGCTTTCGAGCTTTTAAGATAAGTGCTATATTGCGCGTGAACGGTCCCAGAATTGCGAAGAATTGGCCTCGGTTAATACGTTCCTGCTAGGATATTTACAGATTTTTTTCTTTTTTCAAAGTAAATTTTTTGTATTCACATTTGTTAATCTATACAATTTTATTTCATATAACTCTTTATTATCGATCCTTCCATTAATCAATTTCAAAGAAATTCTTTATTCGTAATGCTTGCTTCCTATAATATTAAATTACAAAAACGAATTTAAATACTTTACAAAATCTTTGCGTATGAAAATTTCATTTGATCATCATCCAGCAATTTCCTGATCCAAGTTTCAAATCATCCAGCTCGATTCACTCGTATCTCACTCATCTCCCACGTAACAGCGAATCAATTACTCTCAACTTTAATCGCGTCCACATCGTAACTCAACCATCATGGTGTCTCTCTCTCTCCTTTTCTCCAAGACTCGACTCGTCGCGTGACGAATAGAAAAAATAGATTCCTCTTCCGGTTCAACGATTTAATCCGCTGATTGCGCGGCCTCGCAATATAACGCGGCCCTCCGCCGTATATTTGCGGGAATCGGATGGGATAACGTTTATGAGTCGTAAATCATGGGAAGGGTTACCGCGGGCAACGTAAACCCTGGGAAAACAGCGAACAGATATCGGCGATATTTTTTAAACGGACCGAAAATTCGACGCGGCGATGGAGTAGCGATTAAAATTCGATTATTCGAACTGGAAAAGATTACTACGAGGGATGCATATGGAAATTTTCCTTCCCTTTCCTTTTTTTTTTACAACTGTAAAAGATTTACAATTTGTGAAAAGCATTCTTTCGATGATAAAATAATAAGAGTAATAATAATATTCACCATCTCCTTAAATCTTCTTTCCCAACGCCATGGTTGAAAAATTCATTCTGCAAGGGTTAAACGCACAAAGTGCAACGTCGTTACAAGCGAAGGAATCGTTGAAACGCGACTTGGCCAACGCATTTGCAGATTGCACATGCAGCCCGTTGCACCCTCAGGAGGATGCATCAAAGCAAACTTGTTCGGTATGCGCGACGATACTCGAGAGCCTTTTCGAGAGAGGAGAAGAGAGAGCAGACGGTCCTCCGCGCGGGATTTAGAAATTTCCAAAGGGTTGGGAGGAAGAGACCCAAATCTCTCGAAATTATTTTCATTCCCTTTGTCGTTTTTTCCCTTTCCTTTTCGCGCCTCGTTATTATATTTCGTGGAGAAATATCATCGAAGGGAGAACGAAGATTTCGAATTTGGAATTTGTTATATTTCTTCCAAGGAGAGTTTTTTCTTTGTTAACTTTCCTTAGGGCGATATTAAAGCTAAGTTTCTCTTTGTTTCTGACGGAGAGCAGAGCGTTCGTTTCCTTTATACTTTCTAGAGATTTTGATACTAGGTTTCTTCGTTACTCTCGTTGTGACACTTGATAGTTCGCTTTGTGCCTTGATAAATATAATACCGCTGAGTTTTGTGCGTCAAGGGTATATAACGCGTTTAGATGATAATAATTTAGAGTATCGCGTGGCAACGAGAGAGATGTGTAGTTTGCTCGAGTATTTTGTTACTCTACTTTCTTTTTTTAACGACGAAAGATAAAATGAATTCGAAAATTCGGCGGATAAAAGAGATTATCGTAGATTATTTTTTAGAAAAATTGGTAGGGTTGAAAGGAGGTCATTGACGAGGAAAAGACGAGAGGAAAATGAGAAAGATGAATCTGGAAAACGAGCATTCTTTGAAATTGTATCTTACTTGATTCCGATGTTAAGTTGGAAAATACAAGAATTGTTTTTTCATAATATTTGTTATTTGAACAAGATCTTTATCGCGAATAAGATAAATTAAGAGGGAAAGAGATATCGTCACTTTATCCTTTCTTCTTTTTTTCATCGAAATTAAATTGCGGGAAAGAAGAAGATTTTCTATTAAAAGATTTTCTATGTATTTCCCACTGGAAACCTATCCTTTACAATTTTGTTAAATCCCTTTTCTTTCACAATTTTTCTCACGGTAAATTGCAAGATGAAGTTTTATGAAGTTTTCTTCTCGAAAAACGTATGTTTTGCGGGCCAACTTGAAGAACCACATGAACCGAGAACAATGAAAGAAGCGGAGTGAGTTAAGAGAGAAAAGAAGTCGCCGGCATTTTCTTATTTCATTCTTTTCACCGAAAGATTTGACCTTTTGTTACAATACCGTCTCTGCTTCCTCCTCTAAAGATCGTCCAAGAAGTTCGATAATGGCGGCGATCTCCCCTTCAGAACATGTTTCCCCCTTCGTATTCCCCTCGACACATGTACACGTTTAATAACAAACGTGGCGAAAGTCATCATTTCGAATAATCCTTTCTTCTTCAAGAATGGATTGAAAGAACGTTAAATATACGAATTGAAAGAAATAATTACAAATCTCTCTAATTGCAACAGAGAAAATCTCTACCCTAATCGATAAATTGGAAGATTGATCCATCGTGGAAGCAAAAAGAGATTCAAAAAAACCAAGTTTTCTTTTTCAAGTACTTCTTTAAGAATGGATTGAAAGAACGTTAAATATACGAATTGAAAGAAATAATTACAAATCTCTCTAATTGCAACAGAGAAAATCTCTACCCTAATCGATAAATTGGAAGATTGATCCTTCGTGGAAGCAAAAAGAGATTCAAAAAAAACCAAGTTTTCTTTTTCAAGTACTTCTTCAAGAATGGATTGAAAGAACGTTAAATATACGAATTGAAAGAAATAATTACAAATCTCTCTAATTGCAACAGAGAAAATCTCTACCCTAATCGATAAATTGGAAGATTGATCCTTCGTGGAAGCAAAAAGAGATTCAAAAAAAACCAAGTTTTCTTTTTCAAGTACTTCTTCAAGAATGGATTGAAAGAACGTTAAATATACGAATTGAAAGAAATAATTACAAATCTCTCTAATTGCAACAGAGAAAATCTCTACCCTAATCGATAAATTGGAAGATTGATCCATCGTGGAAGCAAAAAAAGATTCAAAAAAGTTTTTCTTTTCAAGTACCAGTTTCCAGTAGAATAAGAGAGATAAGGGAAGAAAGATGGGCAGAAAAATCTCTGTATATCGAACAGTGGACTACATCTATGTTCGAAGAACACGCGACTTTGCAGAAAGAAAGAAAGAAAGATTTTTGTCGACGATTTTATAAAAAAAAAAGGGGGAGGAGAGAAAATCCTTTCCCCACACATGGAGACAAGATAAGACAGAGACAAAAAGGAGAGACAAGAAGAAGCCGATGAACGACTCTATCTGATTGATCCTTTGGATTGGGGCAAAAAAAAAAGAAAAAAAAAACGATTCAATGGCGTTTCTACGTCCGTATAAATCGATCCTCCAATCCGAATTGGTCAGAAGTTCGAACAATTCTACAATTCCCGTGAAATACCAAGGAGAGAGAGAGGGAGAAAAAAATTTCTCGCTTCAACCAGATTCTTTCTACTCCTTTTTCCCTTTCTTTCTTTCCTCCCAACCGTTTTTATTCGTCGACAATCTGGCTGGCTGTCTCGAAATTTTCAGAGACGTGGAAATTGTATAATAAAGGAAGAGGTAAAGGTTTCATAAGTGATCTTCGATCTTTGAGGATTTGAGACGTGGCAGAGGGGAGGGGAATGGTCTCGTGAGAGGAACAAGGGATGATTCTGTTGTCCGGAATATCGCAGGAAAAATTCACTTTCTTGAAATATCGTATACGATACCGTTATACGAGGATGGTCTCGAGTTAAGGGTAGTGGACGTAGGCAAATTGTGCAAGTGGAACTGCTTCGAGCTGTGAACCACTTTCACCCCTTTCTGACAATGTGACTGGCTATTTCCTAGGCAGAAAGCACAAGCAAAGTGAAGAAAAGTATGGCGTATTCTCTTCTTTGAATTATTGATCATGTTGATATTTGATACATTTCAATTAATTTTAAAATTTGTTTAAAATCTTCAATCACCCTTCTTAACATTATGATGGATAATGAAGAGAGTTAAAAATATATAATAGAGATAAATAATTTTCCTGAATGTTTTGAAAAAAGTTTGAGATCAAAAATGCAGGAAATAAAAATTATTTTTATTAAACGTTTCACACACTTGAGAATTTTTAAAGGTTAATTTTCTTTCTAATATAACGAGAAGAGATCACGTTGACGAATTTTACAGCTTGTGCTCCTATATTCCTTGTAATATTACATTTTTTTTTATAATATAAAATCTTATTTGAATAATCCTTTTTTATCGTTTTCGAGGGGGAGTAGCGTAATAAAGAGAGTGTAGCCATCGAGGGGAGGGATCCCTTGACGAATATAAATTCACGACGCCCATTACTTTTTCTAGAAAACGTCTTGAGATAGTCAATTTATCGACCTGTTGCGACACGGAATTTTGAAGGAAACACGGGAAATGTTCGAGATGGCGCGTCATAAGGGGGAAGATCTGCTCGGGGGGACAGACAGAATTTCATAAAAATTGAAGTATCCCGTTGCCAAATCTCATTTTCAAATAGTATACAAACGTGTTCAAAATAAAGTGTCAAATTGCTCGAATCATTCTATCATACACTTTTAAAAATACTCTTTATTACTTGGATTATTCAATATTATTAGATATTTTCAATCTTTAAAGAACATCTTATTTCCTATAGCAAAGAAAAATTCAAATTTCACGAAATAGGAGATCAATAAAAATGCATCAAGGACGAAGGTTCACTTCGCAAGAAAAGAATCTTAAGCTAAATTTATCGTCATTAAAACACGAATGATTCAGGGGAGGATATTGAAAAATGGAATCTCTGCGATGCAATATTTGACGTCTCGATCCAAGATAATCTAAAACATTTTAGGAACAGTTTATTCCTCCGGCTAAAAGCCTTTGATGGCGTAATCCTCGATTATCAAGCTTCCTCACGAATATCCCTAAAATTCGTCGCAACTTGGAGCGAGAAGATAAGAGACGATTCTCGCAATTCTGTCAACCAGTCTCAACCATCGATAAAAGTCTTAACAACGATACACTCTTTCCATCCACCCACGAAATTTCGTTTCGCTGGGTTGACAAAGCGGTAAAAACAGAGGGTGTTCTTGCGACGTGTACAGTGTGGACCAAAATTCGTGATGCAAGTGAGCATTTGGCTAAATTAAGTCAGAGGCTTAGAAAAATGCGTTTGAAAATGTGCATCGAGCCAAGTATACGTGCAATTGGCTCGTTGCCAATTAATAATAGGAGTAGATAATTGATAAGATGTTATTTTATGAGAGTGAATAAAAAATTTAGAAATAGAATTTTCGAAGGCCTCACGTGATATCCAATTATTAAATTTACAATATCATTGATAATGCAATAAGAAATTGTTGTTTAAAATTACATAGCTTCGTTCTTATCTTTTTTTACTTTGACATACACCATTTTCTGGATCTGCATTCTATGAATTTTGAATCACGCTGTACATTTGAAACGAAAGTTCAAGGGAAATGGAGACGTCGAAGGGGGAGTGGAAGAAGGTGCCATTGTCGCCAAGAGTTTTTCATCGATGGATTTCTCTTTGACAGTGGATGGAATCGAGTGACATTGTTTCGAGACACTTCGCAACACGCGTGAAAATGCATCTGAAGGGATCGAAATCTTGCATCACTTCTAAAAGATAAGGAATAAGGGAAGTGCAATCGTGAAGTTTCGACAAGCTTGTCTTGAGAAATATTTGTTCGAGGATACGCGTACTTTTTTTTTCAATTTACAATGAAAATTTTAATGGAAATATATTATTACGTGAATATTTGGAAAACAAACGGAAAAGACGAGAGGATATTTTCTTCGAAGGAAGAAAAATAATTTTGTTACGCAAAATTTGAATATTGTTTACACTATCCAATTACTATTATTGTTAAGAAGGAATGGAAGTATAGATTTCTCTTCGTTTAAAAAGCTGCGTTTATTTTACCCGTAACAAACGAAAGCAAATAAATATTTTCGATAACGTTTTCCTTATCGATCCCTCCTCAGTTACAGAATGAAGTTCAGGATCAACATCGAAGTTGAATTCTCTAAATTTTCTTCCTCTCTTCCTCACGGAACCTGTTTCATGCTTTTCCAAGTAATTCGTTTTCTTGTTTAACTCGGTTATTTTGCGAAACTTTTTCATCCTAAACCGGAATAGATTTACTTCGCCGCCTGTTTCGTGGACAAAAGAGAAAGAGAGGAAAAAACTACGACAAAACTCAACGATCCAACCTTTTCATATTTCATATAAACCAGTATACCAAAAAATATCTTGTACACCAAAAATTTATCCCTTACTTTTTTGAAAAATAAATTCCAGGATTCAATAATAATTTATTTACTCATAAGATAATAATCTCTAATTCTATCCATCATCTTCTCAACGTACAAAACAATTACATTCTCTTCAAGCCCTCGAAAAAGAGAAGGAAAGAAAAGAAAAAAAAACGTTCAAAGTGTAAATTTCCTCGAGGATGAACTTTCGAAAAAATCATCGAATCGAATGGGAAAGGGAAGCAGCTGCGAATTCTATCCATCATCTTCTCAACGTACAAAACAATTACATTCTCTTCAAGTCCTCGAAAAAGAGAAGAAAAGAAAAGAGAAAAAAAACGTTCAAAGTGTAAATTTCCTCGAGGATGAACTTTCGAAAAAATCATCGAATCGAATGGGAAAGGGAAGCAGCTGCGAATTCAGCGAATAAAATTCAAATATCGTCAAGGGGGCCACTCGAGGCAGCGGCGAAAAGAACGAAGGTGATGCAAATGCGGCCTCGAAGCAGCAGTTGCATCGGTCCAGGGAACAGTGTCACTGGAGGGGGAGGGCGCATTGACAGCAGCCACTGGAATGGAATCGTTACCCTCCTGTTCGGGTATCAGACGTTCCAACGATCGAGCAAACTTGCATCCAACAACGTGTGGAGGGCAGCAAGGATTGGAGATAGAGAGATAGAGATAGAGAGAGGAGGAGATTTTTGTTGGTTACACGGAACACGAAAGCTTGGCGTAACGCCACGCAAACGAATATTGCCAATAAACTGCCAATCCAATTTAGCCACGCAGAAAATATTGCTGTTCCCCGTAACGACCCGGCTTCGACTTTCCATCAGACTTTTCCTTCCCCGGGTACCTTCCATGCTATCGACCCTTCTCTTCTGCCTCTGACAACCTGCTCCCTCGTTTTCTTCTTTTTCTTTTTTTTGTCCTCAACGAGGATGGCGAACGCGTGTGGCGCGAGAGTTGGGAGATTCTAGGATCTTGAGAGGGAAGAAGGTGTCTTCCATTCCTTTCTGGAGAGGGAGGGGGATTTTATTTTCCGGAGAAAAGTGGTCAGATTTTGGAGAATAATATTGGTGAAGGAGTATTGAAAATTGTATTTATGCACGTATATATATAGTGTTGGATTCGATTGAAATTCTTGGTTTTTTTTTCTACGATAGGAAACAGTTTATAATATATATAGAAAGTAGAAATTTTTACTTTTCTTGAAAATGAATAGAATTTTTTTTGAATTTCATAACTTTAAATCTAAGGGAAATCTTCAAATTCTTTATAAATAAATAAATTGGAATGAATGGTTCCATTTTAGATTTGAAAGAGATATTCTTCAATATTTCTAATATTATTTATAATTTTTCCAATGATGTCAATCATGAAGATATAAAGATCAAGTATATATAATTTATAAATATATTCAAATATTTGTTGATGATTGATTTTTAAAGTTTTCAAAATATTGGAAAACTTGGCACAATAAATTCACCTTGAGAAGTCTACCTATTCATCCCTAAAGTAATTCCCTGCCCATAAATCTTTGCTATCTCTATTACTTACGCTATTGCATCCCCTATCGAATAAAATGTTAATCCATAATCAATAAATCCATTCCTGTCAATCTGCAACTTTTTCTTTAAATAAAAACCATCATGATATTATTCCAGCTTCAAAATCGTGAACATTCCTCTTCGTCCAAGTATAAAAATTAACATATTTACAACAAACGCAATTCAATCAAAACAATCCTTAAACTTTTAAGCTTGAACTTATACAATTAAAAAAATAAATAGAATCTTCGAATTCCCAAATTTCGTCGAAATCCTGCGATCAAACAAAAATGAACGATTTAATCCGAAAAATAATTATGAAAAATATACGAACCTTTAACGAAACAATATATATATATATATATAGGTCCCATTGGAAATTTCGTCCTTCGTTCGCGCCCAGAAAATTATTCTTTGAAATAATCCGTTTACGAACTCGTTGCCGCAATTAAATTGATACGACGAAATATATTCAGGGCAAATAAACTTTCGTGTCTACTCGCGTACACGTGTACACTACTAGCCAACTCTGCGCGAGATTGCGCAAGATTAGTTTAGATCAGAGCCACGCCAAGTGGATATTCGCCGTTTCTATGCTAACTGTCGGCCTAAATACATATCTCGCTTCGCGTTGTAACCTCTGTGTTCTTCGTCGTCTGCTAATCCATCGAAAAAAGAAAAGCACGAGTTACATCAAACGGATTGTAATTCTTTTTTTTTTTACAAAAGTCGATAAATTCTATTATTCACGAGAATATTCAAGATTGGAAGGAATTGCATGTATCGATTATATTATCTCCAAAATTAATTCATACCTCGAAAAAATCTACTTTGAAACCAGAGTTTTTGAAATTGATATTATTTTTCGAATTATACGCCGGTCGACGAACTTTCTTTTTCTTTGGAAATCTCGTTAAGATAAAAATTGAGATTTATAACGAAAACGAGAACACTTTGTACACGCGCGATCTCGACTGATAAGCTTATCATTTTGCTTCTATTGAAAAATACAGGACACGTGTATTGTGTCGTCACTTCTCTGAAACGAGACCATCTTGTATTCTATCTTATATTTTCCCTCTATCAATCGTAAAAGGCAATAGCTTCTTTTGAGAGTGTGTGATAAGCTACAATACATCTCTCCATCCGTACAAATTTTGTATTACACTGATAAAAAATTCGAGAAATATTTTGTAACACTTCGTGATAAGATACCTGAGAAACAATGAGATGATCGAAAAAAAGAGACGGAATGAATCACAGTCGAGATATTTACCGCTTTATCTTCTCTCACTGGAAACCAGTTAACACGGATCATCACGTAGAATCGATGGAATGCAACGAAACATGTTCGAATCTGTTTCAAACGTGTAACGTGTCCGGCAGCACGTTTCACACGAATTGTCAGGGAAGAATTTCGCTGACCAGTAAGAATTTGTTCGTCCCCTGTCAGTTGCCACAATGTCGATCCGTTTTTAGACAGATTGATTACCGCGGATGAAAAATGGATGGTGTCCAACGATATATCAAAGGAGGTAAACCAGAACAGCCAACCGACAACCTCATGGTTAGTATTTCCAAAGATGACTCGTCATCCGTTAACAGTTAAGCGAATGATATTTAATATTACAAATTTTATTACAACGATATTTCTTTTCTTCAGAGACTTATCATCTAGTCTTTTCTTGTATTCAATAATTAGAATAGAAACTTTACTTTATAACTTTCCTATGAATTCAAATAATTCTTTTACTCCTACAAATATTCCTGTACGTATGATGTTGCTGATCTGATAAAATATTTTAATTAAGAAACGCTTTGTAAAACGCTCGTTAAGAAGTATAGAAGTTTTCGATACGAAATTCGAAATTATTCCAAGCGAGCGAAGATAAGAACTTCTGTTACATTCACGAAATCACGGGGCAAGATTGGAAAGAGAAGGAGGAGGAAGGGAGAAAAATTCTTTTCTATCGCGTGGAAGCGCGTATCCAACAACTGGCAAGTAAATGTAATTTGCAGTGCTTTAAAATTCCGTGCACAGAAGAAGCTACCACTGATACCGTTCCAACGAATATCCACCCCGATGATGCAGTAAAAGTGCATCGCACGTACAACCCTGCTTCTATTTCTTTCGCTTCATTTTCCAACCGGTCGGATTAGAAGCCCCTGCTGCTGCCTTCATTCCGTTCTCGCCTCTTCCCTCGAGATGGATGCGCATCCATCTCGAATGGGATGATTCCTCGGATCCGTTCGATGGATACGTTCTAATCACACTTTCGACCGATTCCACCATTCTTTGTCGCGACACACTGCGAATGGGATCAACATTTTTCCACGGCTCGATTTGGGGACGGATTGTTGTTAGAAAAGAAGTTTGGAAGAATTTGAATTAAACCCGGAGATAAAGTTTTGGGGATTTTTCTTTGCAAAGGCAAGTTTGAAGGAAAGGATATTGCGAAAGTTGGAAATGTTGGAAAGGCTGCTGTAAGCGATACTTTTCTAAAAATAAATATATATCTATTAAAAATTTAGGAAAACTTTGAAACGCTGTAACTTTCAAGATAGTGACTTCCGGACGATGGATCAACGATCATTAGAAGCGCGAAAGTTTCCTCTTTGAAACGCTTTTCGATTCATCCCGATATCACTTTCGGTTCCAAAGATATCATCTTATAAAGCGAAGTTTAATCTCTAATCATTTTCCTTGAATCCGATTAGATCCTATTAAAACTAGGAAAACTTTGAACCGCCATAACTCGGAAAATAGTGATTTCCGGTCAACGAGTAAAAGATCATTAGAAACGCGGAATCTTCTTCTTTAAAATGCTCTTTGACTTATCTCGATATCACTTCCGGTTCCCGAGATATCATCGTGTGAAGTAAAGGCTAATTCCTGATCGTTTACCTTAAACCCGATGAGATCCTATTAAAATTAGGAAAACTTTGAACCGCCATAATTCCGAAAATAATGACTTCCGGTCAACGAGTAAAAGATCATTAGAAGCGTGGAACCTTGCTCTTTAAAATGCTCTTTGACTTATCTCGATATCACTTCCGATTCCCGAGATATCATCGTGTGAAATAAAGATTAATTCCTGATCGTTTACCTTAAACCTGATGAGAACCTATTAAAATTAGGAAAACTTTGAACCGCCATAACTTCGAAAATAATAACTTCCGGTCAACCAATGAACGATCGTTGGAAGCGGGGAACCTTGCCCTTTAAAACCCTTTTTCATTTATCTCGATATCGCTTCCGGTTCCCGAGATATCATCGTGCAAAGCAAAGGGTAATTTTTAATCGTTCGCTATTTCTCTCCTTGTCTCTTATTCGGACCTCTCGCTCGCGCCTCCTTTCACTGACCTATCTCAAACTCCAGACGAGCGACAGACGCGATTCCAGGAAAAACGTAGTACGCGCTTCTAAAATATATAGGTCAATAGATGGCGCCACCATTCATATTTTTAGCCCTGCGTTAAGTACCATGGACACTTTGAATCGTTATATCTCGGCAACGGATCGAGATATCGGGATGAATGAAAAACCAATTTCAATGGCATGGTTTCCTCCATCTTTTGAGTACACTTTGATGATAAAATTGTAAATTCCTTTCGAGCATTTCGCGCAAAAAGTTAAAGGTATATTTGCGACTATATAAAATACATAAGATCAATTAATTAATTAATCAATTGTCACATTCTACGTTATCTATTCTCGTTTAATATTACAAATTCGTATTTTTAAATAAAAAAAAGAATATATACCTTAAAATTCAAACGAGATAAAATATCTTTATACTCCATATTAATTAATTCTAAGATCGTCAAGCTTGTATCCGAACTAACCAACTACGAATTTGACTCCCCAACATTTTTCCTTCCCCCATTGCTTTGAAACCATAACCAGATCCTGCAGACGAGCCCTGTACAAATCCCAACCCAAGAGCTATGTTGAAATTAGTCTATGAAGTCCCGGTTAATTCACCGGACGCTTTCCGTCCCCTTTCTGTATTTCGACTTCCGGCTCGAGTTTCCCACAGAAAACTTTCCTTTCAAAAAATAAAAAAAAAAAAAAAGAGATTTCATCTCGTCCATATTCTCGTCGTTCCACCGAATTAAATTCTCGATTGTCACGAGACGAAATGAGGAAGGAAAAAAAAGAAGAAGAAGAAGAAGAAAGGCTATATTTCTAACATTTCAATCTATCGCAAGCCCAATATCTATCCATCTACAACTAAAAGCCTGCTCTCCACTGTCCAGTGTCGTAATTAATATATCAATTCACCAAGCTTTCAATCGCGGTTCTCGTCCTGTTCGTGGAACAGCGAGGAGGGGGGGATAGGTAGAAGACACGAAGTAGCCCCGGTCTGATCTCGAGCGTTAATTACGTTTCGCCCTCGCGAAATGGGACGCTGCCTCCATCTCACGTCGAGATCAGAGACCCCCTCCTTCCGTTGACTTGTCGTATTTACATCCTCCCTCTCCCTCTCTCTCTCTCTGGGATTCTCATTGCTGAAGAGGAGAAGACGCCGTGAAACCGTCCTTTGATGCTCGCCCCTGATTCCATTTCCAAGGATGTCTAAGATGACGACGGCCACTCCCGTTCACGGATTCGAATTCGAGAATATCAAAGGCGCGAGGAATCTTCCAAGTGTCGAAGAAGCGTTGCTTCATTTTTTTTTTTATCGATTATTTTGAGATAATTCACGAATTCTTAAACGTCTTGCGTTTGACTGGTAAGACTTTGACACGAAGAAGAATGAATAAAATTGAGGGGAAGTGAAAGAGAAGATTATTGGATTTATGGATTTGGAAGAAAGTAGAGGAAGATGAGAGAGATGATGATAGAGGGAAATAAATGAGGAAGAAACGAGCATTTATAAAAATATATGTTAAACTCTGTTTGCTTTGCGATTTTAATTTTGTTTCGAGAAGGGGGCACGGGGTTATTTTCGTGTCTTCCATTTCTTTGGAAATGTATATGGAGCAAGCGAAATTGGGTTAAGCACGCCGTTACAGAGATTTGGATGAGCAGTAAAAGAGACTGGCTAATCTATGAAAGCTCATGAATTAAGAAAGGATCAGTCTAATATTACCGTCGAACATGCTATTATCTTTTCATCGTGTATACACTATGACTAGCTCTATGAGATTCTCTTATAATAATCCATACGATATCATCTTTCAAGATGAAATTAATTAAACCTATCATTTAAAATATATTTCATCAGAAGAACCTAAAAGAAACTCCACTTTTATACACTAGAAAAATCTATTCCTCCATTTCTAAACTTATTGTCCAATCATCTACCTCGATCTTCCTCACTTCGTATTACTACTGAAAGAAATTCCTCCTCGAAATAATAATAAATAATATCCCTAATATCAATTTTCAAAAGAAAAAAAAGAAAAAATTCGTTACTGCACGAGTAAAAAAAACTCCATTTTTACACACTAGAAAAATCTATTCCTCCATTTCTAAACTTATTGTCCAATCATCTACCTCGATCTTCGTATTACTATTGAAAGAAATTCCTCCTCGAAATAATAATAAATAATATCCCTAATATCAATTTTCAAAAGAAAAAAAAGAAAAAAATTCGTTACTGCACGAGTAAAAAAACTCCACTTTTATACACTAGAAAAATCTATTCCTCCATTTCTAAACTTACTGTCCAATCATCTATCTCGATCTTCGTATTACTATTGAAAGAAATTCCTCCTCGAAATAAATAATAAATAATATCCCCTCAATTTTCAAAAGAAAAAAAAAGAAAAAATTCGTTACTGCACGAGTTCCCTTATAACACGCCCTGTTGCGTGTCCAAAAACAAAACGTTTAGATCGAGCGATATTTCGTCGAAAGAGAAGAGTTATCTTTGCCAATACGTTCGTTGACGGATACGAATTGGGGGCGGGTAGAATTTCACTTGTCTCCCCCCCCCTCCCTCGGGCCAAAGAATATTTTCGTTATCGAAAAAAAAAAAAAAAAACCGTGATTTCGCCCTTTATCCGACGAAACGGCGATACATCGTCCCTCGGCCGCGAGGGTTCCACGCGCGATTAAAGAAGATGGAACGTTTTTATAAAAAACGATCGTTTAAAGGCCCCTGTAATCGATTCAGTGGCCCACGAATTGGATGGAAACGTATCGCGTTTGTCGATTTTTCATTGCTCGTCATTAATGGTTGACGTTTCAACGGGTATCATCGATGCTCGAATCGAATTTTAGAGACATATTTTTGGAGAAGCGAGGATTTGTTTGATTGAGAATGTTACTAGAATAAAGATCGAGTTACGTGAGAGAGGAATCCTTTTATGCTTGTTTCTAAGAAATTGCAAACACTCGTTGATTAAGAAACGTTATCACGTTTATTTCGTAAAATTTATTGTGTGAGAGACGAGGAACGTGCGAAGGTATTATATCTTTCGCGCATCAAGTTTTGCAAAATTCGTATGCCGGTCACGAAAATGGCGACCTCGTCGCAAAGATACATCCAGAAAGACACAAGGCGAAGTTTTTTGAAAAAAGAAAAGAGGAAAAGGAAGAAGAAAGAGAAAAGACGAATTGCAACGAGAAGAAATTATTGGACTGACAGCCAATGATTATCAAAAAAAAAAAAAAAAAAAAAAACTACTTCTTTCTAATTTATTTAGAACGAAACTACGCACAAGTTTTTCAATTTCAGTCGAAAATGTTATGCGAGGGAAGAAAAAAAATGGAACGAAGCCTGAATGAACTATTGCAATATAAAAAAATAAATTGAACTAAATATGAAAATTTTCAATATTCGTTTGCAAAAATATTCTTAGAGATGTATCGAGATTGAATAAAAATTGAAGTATATCCACTATATATCCGCTAATCACTTTCTATTTAAAAAATATTCAATTAAATATAAAGAAGAAGGAATAAGAATAATCGTAAGATAAATCTATTTTCTAATCGTAATGTAATAAAAAATCGTCACTAAACAAAGAAAGATCTTAAAAACTCTCTCTCTCTTTCTCTTCTTCGAAATAATTTTAAAAAAACTCACGTTATTGAAAAATGTATGAATATGTGCATACAAAAACGTGCATTCGATATACAAAAATATGAATGTCCATACACGTTTTAATCGAATATCGATTTTTATTCCTGAAGATATTTATTGAACGCGTCTTAAAAATTATTCCACGATTTTTAATACTTAATTGAACAAAATTAAAAATTTATGATGTAAATTATTCTTACATCTCGATGTGATATAAAAATAAAATGGAATAAAAATTCTAGAAAATAATTCTTAAAATTGTTATATATACGTTTTATACAACAATTTATAATTTATAACATTTAACAATTTTCTTTGTAATAACAAATAATCACGATGGTTAATTTTGCATACAACTATTCACGCGACAATAATTTATTTAACAATGTATAAACGTTCGAGAAAAGAGAGAGAGAGTATGTAATACGACCGTTCCGCTCGGTGTCCGGAAAGCGACTGTTAAATCGACATTTCGCTTATATCAATAAACAATTCCAAATGTCACTTGCCGCGTGCCGCTTTCGTAACATTGTTTCGAATCGTCGATTATTTACATTTTCGTGCCGTATAATTTCTGTTTCTTGTCTTATTTCCATTTCGAGCATATAACGATGTAATTTTTATATATAAATTTATAAAAATTGCGTACTCATGCTCGAATCGGATATTCTAATTTCTAATTTTTTAATTTTTTTTTTTAGAAATCGCGAGGCAAGGCTTCTTCAATAATCTCCACTTTGTCTCGAATATTTTTATATATTCTTGGAAATGTAGATCTCGCACGCAGCTGAGAGAAGAACACGCGATGTAAAAATTATGGGGCGTAATTTTTACGATAATCGCGAATAATTTCGATTCGATTAAATCTCCTTCGTATTTTTATCTCTCGACACGTGTTTTCACTTGTTCCTCTTTCCGTGTTAAAAAAATGTTAGCATCGAAACAGGGGGATGCAAACGAAGCGAGTTGGAGTTCTCTCTCGTTAATCTTTATTAGCGGAAGGAAAAATTTTGTGTTCCGTTTCGATGATTATATCGAGGTTGAAATGGAATACGGCCAGCTCGGAATAAAAATATCACAAGTGAGAAATTCGATTATCTTTTTGTATAATTGAAACCACTTTGATCGTTTTTTTAATTTTTTTTTCAACAAAAGTTTTCGACTTTTTTCCTTCGATATTCCTTTTTCGAAATTACGTAACACACTCTCCAATTTAATATTATTTTATAATTTGTTTGCAGATTTTTATTTGTGGAAAATATATCATGTATAATAATACGGATAATTTAGTTTATTTCGAATACCTTTTTAACAGATTATTTTTATAAAATAAATATACGAAGAATTCTTTTTAACTGATTTTTAAATAATTAATCATTTCGAGATAAATAACTTAATCCATGCCACGATCGAAATAACATTCGTAAAAAGAATTCCTTTTCAATGTTATAAAATAAAATGCTCGTGAAAGAAATACAATAATCCACCAAACAAAAAAAAAAAAAAAACAAAGAAACGCGAGACTCGCGAAAAAATGATATCACGACGCTTTAAGAAGAAGCACTTGTATCGTGAAATTTATCCGAAAGATGAAAGAGGGGGGGGGAGGGGGGGGGGCGTTTGAAAATAGCCACGAGAGATATCTCTGTTCTGGTTCTCCGCGCAAACATCAGTGAAACAACCTTTGTTGATCCACAGGTTTTATACCTCCCCAAAACGTGAGCCTCGGGCTGGATACAAATTAAACCGCACACCGATATCTCTTTCTACACCCCCGTGGAACAAGCCGTGTGTTGTTGCGCGTTGTTTCGACACGTTGCCCTCGTCGATTCGGATAAAAATATTTAGGAAACGCGATATTATATATATACGATAAAAATTCTTCCAAAGAACGATCGATTCTAAACTGAATTTTACAATTTCTCCTTTTTTGTATCGATGAACATAGATACGTATTGATTACATGAATAATTAATTTCGATGATTTATCCTAACGATTGAAACAATTATTTTTTTTCTAGAGAAGTTATCTCTTTTTCCCGTCAAAGATATATATTTTAGGGAGAGAAAGTAATTTGTAGATTCAATATTATTTGCATATAAAATAATTTTCTACGTAAAAATATAACGCAGATACTTTTCGAATGTTAAATTAAATCGAATGATTTAATCAATTCTCATCGTTGCTATTTTAAAATTTTATTTACCCGTGAAAAAGAAGAAAGAAACGAGTTGATCAGCGAGTTAAAAAGAGAGAGAGAGAAAAAAACTGAAAGATATATACACATATATTTCCAAACTATTTTACTTTTCCTCGCATAAAATCCACGCTCACAAAAGAAATTCTTTGAAATCATCCCTCCAACGTTGGGCCCGGTTTTTCCACGATTCGATCTCTTCCACGACAAATGACTGCAAAACCGGCTTTAAGCGGCTTGCGAGTTTCGATCCTCCTCCCTTCAGCAGGAGGATCCTCCCCCGAACCTTATACCCTGCGATACATTTAGCTACGATGTTTCCCTCGAGCGGGAAACGACGAGAAATTGGAAACCAAGAAAGGCGATATTACGGTGTAAAGCACATTACCGAATGCATAAACGTCGGTGGAGTGTCGTAAATTTATTTCTTGCTCGATGCGTACGAACGTTTTACTCGATATTAGGCGGGGAAAATTTGCAACCGAGATCGAAGAAAATTTATCACGTAAAATAAATCTATTACGAATTATTCAGATTCGAATAACGACATCATTTAAACAAATATAAACATCCTATCCATTTTAATAAAAAAAAAAAAAATGACGATATCACTTAAACAAACAAAAACATCCTTTGTCATATTCATTTTCCTATTCATTTTAATAAAAAAAGAAATGATAAAAACACAGCAGTCCTAGATAATAAAAATTCCGTTTCGAGAGCGAGAGAGCAAAACTTCAGCGCGACAGAAACGATCGTCCCGATTAAAAAAATAAATTCCAAGAATATCGCGCGCGATCTCCCGCTAATGGAAATTAGAGAGATTATGAGAACACGAGGAGAGGGGCGACGCCCTAAATATGTCCCCGTAGCTGGCAGCTCGGAAAATTTGTGCTCCTCGCGCCGTTCTACACCGTGCCACATTACTAACTACCACGTCACCAACAGCGCCACCACACCATCCCCCGTGTGCCCGCATACACACACACTCCGTTCGCGTGTACACGCACGTATCTGACCGTCTTAAGGCACAACCCCCCGAAATTTATCGCCACTAAACACGACACTCCCACGAAAACCCGTCTCCAGAAGTGCTCGTGAAAATGGCGCGCGTATCCCATAATGCGTATCGTCTGAGATCCGGCTTGTAATGTGCTGTATTGTCTCCGTATACCTCTCTGGAAACGAAAATATTTCTCCAATCTTTCTTTAATTCCACCCCTCTCTCTTCTCTACGAAGGGAGAAATTCGAAATATTAAATGAACGAAGATTATTTTAATCAATCGTGTTGGAATATGTAGAATTTGTAAGAAGAATGTTTGAATATTAATAATACAAATACGAGAGGATAATTTGAAATTGTAAATTGTTACATTTAAAGATGTTGGAAGGTTTTTAATTTGCATAGGGATGGTATTCTTAGGCCACATTCATGTCGGTAAATAGGGCGATGCGTAATAACGTGTTAATGTTAATCGTGCGTGGTGTAAGAGAACGTTATTGGAATTGGTAATTGGCCTAAGAATCTTATTGAAACTCGTTAATAATTCCTTGACATAGATAAAAATAATTAATGGACAATCAAGATGTAATAAATTTTTAGATAACATTTTAAAAGAATAAGAGAAACGTGATAAATAATAAAAACAAATATCTAAGTGAAATTAATTCCATCATCATTCCAAGAGAATAATTAATTAATCAACATTCAAACGATGCGATCGTTAAGTTAACAAATAAATTATCAACATCGATAAATTATAGGCATACTATATATAATATACACTTATTGCATCCATTTAATTAGAAACGTTGAATCAAACTATTTCCCCGTGAAATGACAAATGTGCCCTCGTCCCGTCTCCCATAACGACACGACGAACAGAACCGCGAACAATGAAATCGTTGCGGATACCACCCCTTTTCGTTGAACCGGTATCCGTGGCGTAAGTCAGGCAATATTTAGTGATAAAGCGGTGGAGATGAAATGGACTGAACTATCTAAGGTATTCTCACAATAGGATTAATACAGGTACATTCACGCCGGTACATCAACATCGAATCGTGATTCTCCCCGTTCCGCTCGTTTTCCATTCAAAAAGCAACGGGGGTTGGAATTTATACAATACCGATGATGGCTGCTCTGCTCTTCTAATGCAACAACCATCTTTCTTTTTTTTCGAATAGATCGTCGATAATTCCACCTATTATTCGTTTCGAATTCCTTCCAATTTACAAATTAAATGCTGTAATTAGAATTCTTCTCGTTTCGAAAATACCAAGATCCTAGATTAAAAATTACATACAGATGCAAAAAAATTGCAATTTGATGTAATTTCATCGCGAGAAGAAATATCTCGAATTCAACGGAAGGGAAAAGGTTTCCTTCAAGATTAAACGAGGAAGAAATATTCTAAATATCCACGTTCCTCGACGTTCAAGCTTCGCTCTTAATTTTATCCATTTCCATTTCCGGGACGACATATTTTGGCGGGACGCGAAGAACGCATCGGGAGAATGTTTCTGTTTTTCTGGACAGGAGAGAGGAGGGAGGCGCAAAGGGAAGAAAAATGGAAAATTTCGAAGGAGGAAATCCGAATGAACGGCGACCCGGGGGCGGGAAAGTTTGGCGGCCCGGGATTGGCGAAAACAAAATCTCGAATACGAAAGTCGAAAGGTAAACTTCTTCGGCGAGAACCGTTATGCCCGCTCTAAGAGACAAGTAAATTCAATTCGAAACGTGGCATCGGGTGTCGGGGATCAGGGGACGGAATTCGATTCCAAGAATCGCCTTTTGTACCAAGTTCGACTCAAAACTATATATATATATCACGAAATTTGAGAAAATCGAGAGAGAAATGAAAAAAAATAACTCGTTTTCCCGAATTTCGATACTATTTTTCGAAAAATCTACGAGTTGTGGAATATTCGAAATATTAGGCGATTCAACGCGAAGCACGACAAGTGAATTAAAATTCCCTCCCCGGAAAGCTGGCGCGCACGCGAGAAGAAATTGATTTAATTCGCGCGGTGAAAGCCTAAAATATACTCGTTATTCCGTGTCCACCCTTCCTATTGCAATTTGTCGAGGCTTAGAGAACGAACGGCCGAGGATTGGGTTAAAAAAATTCACACCCAGGCGAGAGGCGATGGTTATCGCCTTATGAGCGATAGACCTTCCCGTTTAATGCAATGCAAATCTGGGTATTTCGCGGGAAAAAGTTTCGACGCGATACCGCCATAAATCAGTTGACTCGGGAGAGATTCAATTTACACCGTGGCCTCGTAGCAACGGTTTTCCGCAGTTAATTAATCTTCATAATCCTGTATGACCTGGAAGGGGTCTGAGAGACGTGTCTCAAGATACATTTCTTATATTTTTCGATATAATATACCGATACACCGTCGCGTTGATATATTTCACGATATTGGACGATATCCGCGTTATTTTATCTCTCCTTTAATTTTATTACCTCAATCATCGAGCTCGCTCTGCTACGATGAAGAATATTTACGATTGTTGGAGTAATTTTATGGATAATCTCAGAGATGACGATTACGATGATGATAGGATTATACGTGAATTGAAATCGTGAGAATTAAATGGAAGGATCCTACTTTTATTGAATTATCTTCTTTTTTTTTCAAATGGAATATTCTTTGGATCTTGAAAAATAAATAATAATAATCGATCAATTATTTATTAAAAGTCACTGGGTATTATATCGAAGAAATACATCAATTTTCAACACGAATTACAGAATACATATAATAACAAATAATTCGAAGTGGAATTTCTATTATCAAAGAGGATTAAATAAGGTAAGGGTAAATCCTATTATAAAATTCTAATTCTGAAGGATAATATAATCCACTCGTAAAGAGAATAATTTCTCAAACATTTGAATATGAAAATTCACATGACCGGCTCGATGAAAAAGAGGACGAAGAACCTAATTTTCCAGAATAAAAAGAAAAATCAGGAAATATCGATTGTCATCAGAGTTTGAAATCGTAACGGCATATAGATTTTTCCACAACGAAAAAAAATATATATATATATTATCCATAATTAATTCCATAATTCAATCGATCAAAGATTCGTGTTGCACCGCGTGTTAATTTCATCCGATTCACGGAAACGTAAAGACAAGGAAGAAATGAAGAATCCTTTGATTTCGTTGTTATAACAATTTCATCGTTCTCTACGTTTAAAAATTGAAGGAAAAGTGCTCGGTTTAACGAGATACGGGCAAATTAATATCACAGCTCGCGCTGGAAATTGGCGTTGGATCATGAATTTCCTTTAATAATTCATGATATCTCGCAGGCGACAAAGAATGGACCGGGCTCTGTAAACATTTGTAAAATCGAAATATTGAGCAAACAATGGGGCGCGCGTGCGAGATTGGACATTAAATAAAATTGAAAATACGACAAGGGCGAGTGAATTTATTACGGGAAAAACATTCGAATAAATTTCACGGAATATCATTTTTATTGGGAATATATTACACTTGGTGGAAGTTAATCTGGATGTACGTTTAATTAAATTTTTTCAAGAGAGAGAATAAAGGGGGAAAAAATCGAATCATTTGACAAAATTCGTCCTCGTTTTTCCCTTTTTTTGTTTTTGCAAAATTGCAGTTACAGGAATATTTATCGTACGAAAAAAAAAAAATATATATATATCGCGTGATATTTTTATCTCCAATTATAGAACGCATTTTTTATCCACGGTCGAAAAACTGTTAAACGAAATAAATCTGATGCTTCTCTGACAAAAATTTATCAAATCTTGCTTAAAATTTCCACGAATCTAAAAATTCGCAAAGATATCGATCAACCAACCTATGTGTGTTTTAAAACTATTTCCTCGACATATCAAAAAAATAAATCATCGAAGAGGAAAAAGAAGAAAAAAAAAAAAAAATCTTGATAGATAATTTTCGACAAATATAATATCATCGTTGTTCGCTCCCTTCTCTTATTTGTTTATTCGTTTATCGTTTGTCTGGAAAACGAGAAGGGAATAGCTGTCGTACGTAAAAAGGGGGCGCATCGTCGCGTTTCACTACGATGAACTGACAGTTCTATCGGTTATCCAAACCAGCAACGTTATCCTTTTTTTCCAGCTGGTTCCCCTGGTTCTGCGCCTCATTTGCATACGGAAGGATCGCATTGAATAAGAAACAGATCTTTCAGAAATTACAGTATCGATTCGCTCCCGAGTAACCCTTTGGTCAGACGTCTCAAGAGACCGTTCAACCGTTTGGTTATATTTTCATCGTCGGGGATGCAAGTAGGTACGTGATCGTTTAAATTAGAAAAAGGAAATTCACGCGATAATTTGTCCCAATATTATTGAATTGAATTTGGAAGAAATCGAGATCGAGCTAATCGTCGAGCTTCGTTATTCGATTATAAATTTTTTCTCTCTCCCGATTTCTCGAATTAATCGCGAATTTTCGAGATTTCCTTCTTTAAGAACGAAATGATAACGCGTTTCTTCCTTTCATCGACAGTTTTACAATTGATAAAATATAGTGTGAATGATAACGTAAAAATCGTGTCTCTAAGAAATAGAGTTAAAAATAACGCAGGAAGGAAACGGAGAATACGGTAGCATATGTATGATCCACCACGTTCTGCACGCATCTGCGTGTATTTACAGCCTATTAGGCGTAATGGCAGGCTTTGTGGGAATTTACTCCCCGGAATTAATCAATGCGAAATCTGATATCGCCCCCTTGAATTACAAACAGGATGGCACTATTCGAACTGCAGATCCTAAGTTTTGCGATCACGCTAAATTTCGTTAATACCCGCACGTCTCTTGGGGAGGAGTTCGATAGGGATAATGGTTTTATGATATGCCGCGTTTGATGAACTACGTTTCCAAACTTGGTTTTCCAACATCCATTTTTAAACCGTTTTACTAACTTTTCTTTTCGTACTTTTCATATTGAATTTTTATTGAACACGAAATATATATATGTATATATTTATCATTCTCCAAATATTATCAAAATTATCCGAATCTTTCTTCAGTTTATCTTAAACACGTCTAAAAATTAAGTAGACAAGAAAATCCTACGTTTTATTAACTTTTCTTTTCATATTGAATTTTTATTGAACACGAAATATATATATATGTATTTATTTATCACTCTCCAAATATCATCAAAATTATCCGAATCTCTCTTCAGTTTATCTTAAATATGTCTAAAAATTAAGTAGACGAGAAATATCGAAAATCCTACGTTTTAACTTTTCTTTTCGTACTTTTCATATTGAATTTTTATTAAACACGAAACATATATATGTATATATTTATTATTCTCCAAATATCATCAAAATTATCCGAATCTCTCTTCAGTTTATCTTAAACACGTCTAAAAATTAAGTAGACGAGAAATATCGAAAAATCTACGTTTTCTAACTTTTCTTTTCGTACTTTTCATATTGAATTTTTATTGAACACGAAACATATATATGTATATATATTTATCACTCTCCAAATATCATCAAAATTATCCGAATCTCTCTTCAGTTTATCTTAAACACGTCTAAAAATTAAGTAGACGAGAAATATCGAAAATCCTACGTTTTCTAACTTTTCTTTTCGTACTTTTCATATTGAATTTTTATTGAACACGAAACATATATATACGTATATATTTATCACTCTCCAAATATCATCAAAATTACCCGAATCTCTCTTCAGTTTATCCTACGTTTTTTAACTTTTCCTTTCGTACGATACTGAATTTTTATTGAACACGAAATATATATATATCATCAAAATTATCCGAATCTCTCTTCAGTTCACCTCGAACACGTCTAAAAATTAAGAGAAATACCCAAAATCCTAATCCTATCTCCTCCATCCTTTTATTTTCACACCGCCCCTTTCGATCGAGCAACAAACAAACCAACCAACGCCCATTACCAAACCAATTGGAAAAACAAATTCCCGATATATCGAGGCGAATCGAATCGAGGGAGGGAGGGGGAGGCGTTAATCGATATTCGAGGGAGGGAATTTCGCAGAAAGCCGGCCATTACGCGGAATAGGGGGTGTAAGTAAACGCGTAGGGGGTGCGGCACGGTGGATCATACATATGCACCGGCTCCCTGTGTATCCTTCTCTTCGATTCCAGTTAACTTGGATCACGAGCACGGCATCCCGATGCTACCGGTCACCGTTCCCGAGGGCTCGTCCTGCAATTTAAATGACTGCGACACGCAGCAAATGTCTCTCGGGCTCGGCCAACAACACAGGCTTACCCGCAGCCTGGTCTCGGTTGGCTCCATCGTATGCCGAATATGTCACACAAACACGTCCAAGGAGCCGCTCATTTCGCCTTGTAGGTAAATGTATCATCAATTGAATCGGTTCTCGGCCGACCAATCGACCAACCCCTTTTTACGTAGGGATGTGGATCAGCTTGCCGTGATCTCTCTCTCTCTTTCTCGCGAGGTCAACGATTCTGCAAGGGTTTCCGGTGGAATGAAAGCTTCGAAAAAATGGATATTATGGGAAATGGTTTTCACGCGAAAATTAAAATCGACACAAACTTTGGCACAATTTTAATGTTGGGAGAATATTTTGTAGTATTTTTTGTTTGAGATAGAAATGAGAAAAAAGGAGGAGGAAATTTTTGATTTTTTAAAAGGAAAAGAGATAAAGATCACGGCAAGCAATTGTAAAAATTTCTATCCAATTTGAATCGAAATCTCTTTAAATCGTTTTAAGTTAATTAAATATTCATATTTTTCTATTTTTGTTTATTCTTAAACTTTTGACGAGCTAATTTCACAAATTCTTTTCGAGCATCATTAATATATATATATTTTTTTTGAGAATAAAAAATTAACCTTCTCGCAAATTCTCGTTAGATGGATGGATTTAAAAGATCCTAGAACTTGCTCGTTCATTTAAAATTGAATCGATATTTAGAGGGGATCTATCGATCCAAATCCGAATTTTGCTCGTCAAATTTCTAACTTTTTCGTTCTTTAGAATAATATTCCAATTTATAGCGATTCAACCTGTATATACAATCTCTTTCTTTCTTTTTTTTCATATGTTTTTTCACGTATTATAAATCAAACGAGAGAAATATACAAAAAGAAAAAAAAACCGAAAAAGATATTGAAGAAACGTATAAAATACTTCAATATCAACGAGCGATATAAAGCGCGGCACATTCGATATACTATCGTGCAAACATGGATTTCTATTTCAAGGAAACTACATTTGAATTCAAATTCAGGAACTAGTATGATGCAGGATCAACTGTCACTGTTATCGCCACGAAAAATCTGTCAGTTAGCATTTACAATTTAAAAAAAAAAAAAAAAAGGAAAAAAGAAAAAAAAGAAAAGACAAATATAGACCAAAGGAAAAATTTAAAAATTTTCGAATAGGAATTTGAAAGGGAATTCCAGATAAATTCAACGGATAGAGAGACACTGGTATTTTCGATATTTTTGAACTATCGATATCTTTTAGCGAATAGTTTTAAAAATTTAAATATATATTCATTCCTCTTTATAAAGAATTTATTCATTCAAATTGTTTGAAACATTTATTCATTCGTTAAATTTAAAAATATATATGTTAAATTGTTGCAAGATTTACAATTCTACTTTTGGTGATACGATATTGAATTTTATCAATTAACGAACGCCTCTTCTTTCCATCCACGCATTTTTAAAGAGTATACTTTTGTATAAAAATCATGATTATCTACTAGGATATTTTTACCGGCAAATAAAATCTCATCTAAATCTGATTCTCGTAAACTTATCAAGGTTTTAAAACAAGAGAATCCATTTGCCACTCACGCGCGTTAACAACGCACGAAGGGCTCGAAGGGCGGCCAATTTTGCAAGTAAAATTTCAGGGCGAGGAGAATGCTAATTAATTCTCACGTTAGTCGATTGAATAATGGTTATCCTGTGTCGACTAATTACCGTGAAATCCCGTCAACATTAACCAGGCAATGCTGTTTGATATTCAAAGAATTTATCTTTAATTCGCTTCAGGAAATGAATATTGATAGAAATAACATTGAATTGTTTTCTTTTTCTAAATTTGTAATCTAATTTATGGAAACGATTTCTAATAATTGTTTTTAATATTCTGTTGTATCATAAATATTACACGTTTCATTATAAATCACAAATTACAATTTTAATTTACTTTTACTTTTTAAAATGACCATATATTCCATAATTTATCCATCCACTAAAGTTCATTAAATTTTCATATTCTTTTAAAAATCTATCACATCTGTCACAGATGATAGACTCGTAAATAGAAACGGAACTGCTATTTGATTTTTAAATTTATTCAATTGCGTTATTTGATTTCCAAAGATAAAAAAGAAAGAAAGAAAAGAAAGAAAGAAATTTAACACGAGGGGGATGCATTTAACAAATTTCCAATCGATTTTCATTTCTAAACGGTTCACCGATACCGAGTCAATATTACCATATCACCATTTGTTTAGACGAAAGGCGAGACAGGTGACAAACACTTGGTTGTCGGGAACAATCGGTATCGGCAGGAATAAATCCTTTCAGAATTATACTCACAAATTTATCGAATGCAATGACGTGCAGGTTCCCCGATAAATGTGTACATTCGGCGGCCCTGTATTTTCACAATACTAAAATAATCACGTGAAACACGGCTCGTCGAAATACGCGTTAATCGCGTATCTTGGACCACAACAATATTACGGCTCTGCCATGCGAAACAATGCGAAAATTAGATTTCAAGCAACCAATTGCTCGTAACGTGTATACATAAACAAGGATATAAAATACTTTGATTCCAATACGTGCTGTATGTTTAAAAAAAGAAAAGATGAAAATTGAAGAACGTTGAAAAGGATATAATGTAATATTATAATTTTCAAATCTATAACATCTTCTTTAATAAGGAAAAGTATATCGTTCACGAATGAGTCTAAATATTTCTGAAGCATTTTTAATCTATTTTAATATCTTCATTTCTTATACAAAGTTCTTCGATTTTCAATAAATTTTTCTTCTCGCGCGATATTAATATACTTATGTTTCTAAACACTTCATTAACCCAAAGAAACAAAATATCAACAGTTTTGTGGCGTTCGAGTGTCCCCGTGGGCTCCCATTTAACCGCCTCGTTCCCTCGAAATTAGATTTTTCGTGGGAAAAGGGAAAACGCGATTGCGTTCAAATTGGAATTATCCCTCTGTCTAACACCCTCACAAACCCTTGCCAACTGAATCTGTTAAAATTATTCCAACGTAAATAAATCGTTTCAATGAAACAGTGGCAAACTTCTTTCGCAGTTGTTATCTCGGTTTCACGAAACGTTTGCTCCCAACTTTACGACCACCACCTCCCCCACGACACTTTCTAACCCTTCTTAATCGAATTCGAGGACTCGTGTCGGTCTTGCCTCTACAATTTTAATCCCGTCTCTGGCGAAACTGAAACGGACAACTGTTCGTGCTTTCGATACGCGAATAAAAATTTCATCATATTATTACCCTTTTTCAATATTTCTCATTTTGTTAATTCAATCATTCCAAACCAATTCGAATCACAATGAAAATTTCTCTTCTTCAATATCTGTACTGGTGATTCTGTTTAATAATCATCGAAAGTTCTAGAAATCTAACAATAAAGTTTAAGCTTTCGAATTCACTTCAAGAGAGGGTAGAAAAAAAGAGTTCAAAGTTCAATCGATCGATTCTTCTGAATATTTTTCCGAAAGAAAAAAGAAAAATAATAAATTCCCCTTCTTAAATATAATATTTCCTTTGATTACGCCACTTTTCACTCGTTCGCCTCTATTCATTCTCACCCCCTTCTCTCTCTCTCTCCATCTTTTTCCTCCCTCCTTTATTTCCTCGGTCCCGGTGCAACTTGCTCCTTTTTGCACACAGCCGTCCACAAGGAACTTAATTCACCTCGTAGACCTCGCGAGAATTCTCGTGGAACGACACGCGTATCACGCGACCTATTTCTTTTCACTCGTTCACTTCGACTCCCGACTCGACTCGACATTCTCAAAAAGTCTAGTAAATATCGTGTCCAACAGCGTGTCAAAAGACCGTTGCCCGTTTTTTTTTATCCTCCCCTTCCCCTCCTCCCTTCTCTTCTATCCGTGTTACGCGTTCATACACGCGAAATGTGTTTACAGGGCGGATGTATTATTTAATCTCGCGCCGTCCAACGGTTGCGTAACAGGGGGTGACAGGGAACAAAAGTGACAGGCCGTGTTACGGCGATACGTATTCACGGGGATTAACAGAGACATTGGCGCGAGCATTGATCTGCTTACGCAATCCGTCATTGAGATTAGCCAGATCTCCCCTCCCCTCCTACAGAGACTGCCTTTGATCCCCAACTATGCGTATGGATTAGAATTGGATCGGGAGAGATTGATTTTTTTTCTATTTCGCGACTTGTCCTCGTCCTCCTTTCGAGTATTAGGAAAGTATATTGTCGAGGATAAGTATAAATATTTTTCGAGAAGATCATCTTGTATTATTTATTATTAGTGAGAATCAATTCGAAATCGCTTATACACGTTATCTGTTAAATTATTTGTATAATTACACGTTATCTGTTAAATTATTTGTATAAATTTGTATAATTATTTTGTAATGTAAATTATTTTTGTATAATTGATTATTTTAAGATTATTTTATCGATCTAGATTGATGATTTATAAATAATAGGGTAAGAGATAGGTAACTTGTTTATTGTACATTGTTATTTATTGTTTTTTATCCGCATTGAATTATTTGTAATTTTCGCGCGAGATTTTAATTATGTATATACCTGTTTATTCATTTTTATTCCATCAAATATATAATCTTCCAATAATTCTAGAGATTAACAAAAATAATCTCTTAACTGTTCCCAATTTCATCGATTTGTATACACGCGAGAATAAAATATTCGAACACAGAGGAATTGTCAATGAGGAAGCAAGAGTGAGAATCGTTACCTTTTTTTTTCCAATACCGATCAATCGATGATCCAGGGGAGGAAAAAAATATTTTCGACATTGACGAGGGACGTGGAAGCGGAGCGTTCGTAATATTGGTTGGCGAAAAGATCGGTCAGACAAATTATGAAACGGAGGGGAAAAAAAAAAAAAAAAAAAGTAAATGTCCGATCCATTGTTCGTGAACGGTGGCGCCTCGTTTTTCGCGCGGAATTTTTCTATTATTTTCGTATGAGAATTCGAGTGGGGGAGGGGACATGCAAATAAATGGCGAGGAACGAACAGTTTGATGAAATGGCGGTCGGGATGGAAATTTAGAAAGTAGACTGTGCAATTTAGTTTAACCGGATGCGGGGAATAATTGAAGGGGGATGAACTTTTGCTTTCGTATTGAAACGAGTGGTTCGACGCATAAAAAAAAAAAAGAAATGAAAAAGGTAAGCAAAGGTTTCTTTGGAGTAAACGAGTGAACGAGTTTATCTTTTCTTGTTCGATTAAGATTTAATTTTGAAATTAAAAAGTTGTTAGAATTAAGATTCATAAGTATATCTCGTTGGAAATATAACAGGGGATTCTATTTATAAAACCTATTAACTAACAATAAGAACAAAGATTGCTTGAACTTCGTGGAAACACATTAATACACATATTTTCTCGAAGTAGTTGGTCGAAGTAGTTGGAAAATAGCGCGTTACAAATGTATCGTGCCGAGTCGATTAGTCTTTAAACTTTGTTACACTTGTTCCGTTGTAACGAGAAATTGTTGCGCTGTTATAGGAACCTCCCCTTTGAAAGTTTTTTAAAACTTTTTCCCCCCCGTTTCGTTACACGTCAGATTATTCATCCCAACTAACAGTCATCCATCGAACACAGTTTTCCTATTCTCCTTTTTCACAATAACGTGAAATATCATTTACGAATATTCTAACAACCCAAAGGATTTACGAACCCAACAATTACATATTGAACTATCTTTACGAAAGAGACAACATTAAATGATCAAAAATTACGAAGGAAAAAAGAGGAAAAATAAAAGATTACGAAGAAGGTATAAAAGGAAAAAGAGAACGTAATGGAAACGCTATCTTCGTGCACCAGTTTGCGGAAAATAGAGAAATCAGTGCGAGGTACACGCGAGTGTACCCCTTCTTTCCAACTATTTCTTCAACATGTTTCTCTCTTACACGAAAGAGGAAAAGATTTGAATAATAGGTGAATTCTTTGCACGCGCCTCCTCCTCGCACGCGAAAATTTCGCCGTGGTTAAATAAAATAGAAATAAGTAAAATTCTGTCCGCGATTCGTATGATATAATCGAGAACAATGTTTGTCACGAACAGACAAACATCGTCCTCCATTGATGGATTAATTAATTAACGATCGACGTGGCGGAGGATCGTCGTGTTGTGAGGTAAACAAGGGACGACGTCGTACGATTTCTATTTTTATAGCGATTCACTCGAATGACGAATAGATCTTCCCTTTCTTTTTTTCTTTTTCAAGATAAAAATAAACCGCGAAGGATCATTTTATGGAATTGTACAATCAGAGATAATAAAGTAAGGACGCTGGAATGTGTACTTTACCCATTATCTGCTCGATGCCGATAATTTCTGATCCTTTTTTTTTTTACTAGTGCTCCTTACCTGTAACACAGAATACAGTTTGAAATTTAATAAGCCACATTCTGTAAATTCTTTATTTTATTCTGGTTAAAAAGAGAAAAAAATTCCAAGGCTCATCATTGATTAAATTGTTTCGATTTGAACGAGTATCATTCGATCCTTCAAGATAATCATAGATTCTTCCTTTTTTATATTTATAAAGGAAAATATAAGTCGAAGAAAATATAAGTGGAAATTTTTCCAAGAATCATCGCAATCACGAGTCGCGATATCAAGATAACCGGCGTTCGAATGATTAAAGATACTCGATATGATAGGAAAGTTGGAGAAAGGAAAGAGAGAGAGAGGAAGAGGAAGAAACGCGAGAAGAGAAGATGGTCGGATGCAAATCACTTCGGTGAACGGTCGACATCGTAATTTTCAAACTTACTCAACTTCTATTCTTATTCGAATGTTACTGTGAAATATAAGGAGCCTGAACACCCTGAAGGAAATAAGATCGAGCTAGCTTGATTCCGCTTTGTGATGTATGCGCGACCAGTTTTATAATGCGAATTTCGACGCGTTGTGAGATTGAATCGATCCTTGCGACGAGGGAAGAGATTCAGCTTATTTTTAATTTAATTTCCTTCAATATAAATAATATTCAGATAAATTGAGATTTCTTTCCGTATGTCAATCAAACAATCGTTTATGCAGAGTTTGAAAACAGAATAAGAAATCTACTCAACGTGATGATAAAAAGAAAAATTTATAATGAATTTTTATTTTGAATCTTTCAAAAAATATTTATCTCGACGAGATAAATCGAAGATTTCCAGTCCTTTATAATCCAATATGTATAAAGTTCTTTCATCTACTTTTAATTTAATTTCCTTTAATATAAATAATATTTAGGGATCATAAATTGAGATTTCTTTCCGTATGTCATGCATCAATCAATCATTTGTGCAGATGAGTTTGAGAACAGAATAAGAAATCTACTCAATATGATGATAAAAAGAAAAATTTATAATGAATCTTTATTTTGAATCTTTCGAAAAATATTTATCTCGACGAAATAAATTGAAGATTTCCAGTCCTTTATGATTCAATATGTATAAAGTTCTGCCAAGTAAAATATCAAATTTTTCTTCGGACTCTAATTAATTCAGAATCTATTTTTAATTTAATTTCCTTCAATATAAATTATAATATTCAGGGATCATAAATTGAGATTTCTTTCTGTCAATCAAACAATCGTTTATGCAGAGTTTGGAAACAGAATAAGAAATCTACTCAACGATGTGATAAAAAGAAAAATTTATAATGATTATCTTGATCTTTATTTTGAATCTTTCGAAGAATATTTATCTCAACGAAATAAATCGAAGATTTCCGAGCAAGGAAAATGATTCAATATGTGTAAACTTCTTCCAAGTAAAATATTAAATTTTTCTTCGAACTCTAATTAATTCAGAATCTCCAAAATTGTGGACCACCTGCATTAAATGGCGTCCATTCCATGGTCTCCATTCACTTTCTTCGAAATCATCCCTACTATTTGATTTCCACGACAGTTCTTCGTCAGATTCAAACTATTCCTCCCACAGACAATGTTCATCAATGTGGATCAATGGCGCGAAGTAATCTATTAGTCCACGTGCTTCGTTTCTTTAAAGGCAAGTTATATCTCTCTCGAACCGAGGATGAAAATTCACAGGAATTTCCATGTTCGAAGAAACGGTTCGCTATTGGCGATTTTAGGATGAATTCTGCCGACGAAAGAACATTTTTCCATGGAACAAGGAATTTCAGGGATAAAGAGCAACGCAAGAGAAAGGCGTCGGAAAAGGGATTGCCAGCGATGTAGAGGAATAATAACGGAAAGAAGGGAAATTGAAACGATAAGAGTGAGAACAGCAAGGATAAGATAAAATTCCAAAGAAGATACAGTTACTAAAGATTTGAGAATGAGGTTATAAAAATTTTGATATAAAAAGAAGATTGTACATGTACGATGTAACGTGTTGTACGAATACTTTCTATTTTTTTTTCTCTGCCATTTTTATCCTGTTATAAATGAACGTTCGATAGAAATAGAAATTCAAAATTTGAAAGAATTTATTAAAAAAAGAAAAGAGAAATTGTGAAATTAGCAAGTAATTTATATACTTGTTTAATGATGCATTAAAGTATTTTAAGTATTAACGAGTAGTGTAAGTCAACCATGGCGAAGACAAGTAGAATAGAATAACAATGGTCAGCCAGGAAAATAGACTTAAAATAGAACATACGTTTAGATTTTTGAATCGATTTCATAGAATAAAATAATTTGTTCAGGTGTAAGGGATCCTTAGCTTATGTGCACCTGGCCTGCCTGGAAAGATGGTTGAATCAATCGTGTCGCTCTTATTGCGAATTATGTCGCTATCACTTCAACGTTATCGAAACACCACGCTATCGATGGTAAGTACTAGATTTGTATATTATCTCATACCTTATCGATTCTTTTTCAATTCCTTCTCGATCGATTTAAATTATCCAACGTTCCATTTATTGAAAAAAAAAAAGAATTAATTATTCTCTTAATAAAAATTCGTGTTTTATTATTAATTGTAATATCACGTGTAAAAGTAATTATTCGAAAAGAAAATAGGGATTAAATATTCCGAATAGATCATTCGATAAATTATTACAAATTGTTCAAATTTTATTCTAATATTTGTTGCAATTGTTCATGAATATTTGATCGAAGTAACTCGATCTTACGTCGAAAATAACACATGAAATTCAACTTGTTTTCGACCTGTATAGTGATCACTTTTATGGGAACCTTCAGGCCAGAATCGTTGAGAATATGGATTACCCATCCCAGGAATCGTAGAAACATACAGTCAGATTTGCTTATCTTCACGTTACTTTCTGTCGTTACGGTCGGTTTGGTTACTGTTTGTCTTTTAGGTGAGTCTGAGAATGTAATAATAAATGGCGAAATAAAATTGTCCGAGTAAAATTTTCCTTACGCTCCTTTCTTTTTTTTATTATTTTCCGCCCGAGATGAAGTTAACGAGAAATAATATTAAAAGCATAATTATATATCATCGTTTTTTAATCGTTAAACTGATGTTATTTGTGTTGCAATATACAGGTATGCAATATTTCGTTATCGAAGGGAAAAAAATTGGAATTTCGAAGCTCTGGACAAGAGGAGCTATTTGGTTTTTTCTTACTATCGTGGTGCTGGGTTACATCACAACAGTCTATTTACTTGGAAAAGTAAATTATCAATCTTTCATTCAATAATACAATCAACTTTGAAATCCGTGTTACAAGGATCGAGCAATAATTAACCAAAATTCCCTTGAAAAATTACATTGAACTTTCCACCAGATATATACTAACCAGTTATTTAAATAATATCGGTGCTTGTAACGTGGAAAAATATTAGAATCATAAAAAAATATCGATTAACATTTCCGAATATATTTTTATACACCCTTTAATCAACGAAGAAACGAAGAAACGCGAATAACTTTTACGAATTTTGAGCGAACATATTTCTTTCAGATATCCTTATATCCTTATACACACTCCCTTTCAAAATCCATCGATCAAAACCCATCCCCGATCAATCTATCAATTCCCATACTCGCCCTCCATCTCCTTGTTTACCACACGAATCGATCGTAATCCCTATCATCATCGATCCCACCCGATTTCTCGATGGAGTATAATCCACGATGGAATCGAAAGTATCGCCTTCCCTCCTCGACAAACTCCGATTATAATCTTTATAACCTTTCCTCCCCCCGAAATGCACCTCGAATTTTTCTTTCTCCCTCCAATTTTTCACCCTTCGAGTCGACGTGTATCGAGTTACATTTTTCGTTCGAATTTGGCTGCTCGAAAAGGCAGGTCTAGGTCGACGTCCTCTTCCTCCCTTTGCGGCGCGTCGAGGGGTTGTCTTTCGCGGTTTATGTTTACGCGGCACGATCCCTCCACGACCCGGATAACAAGCTGCCTCGGAGCGGATGCATTAAGCCGAGGCGCAAAGGTGAAACAAGTGAGGTAGGACGGTACGCCGCGTTGAATGGGAAAAGCGTCAACGTGGTGAACCGGAACAAACGTGGCGCGACACGCTCTTTCCGGTTAAGGAAACATAAGACTACGCGGGGTGTTTTTGTAAACGAGGTGACGCTTTCATAACGCGATTCTTTCTCTCTCTCTTCCTTATTTTTTCTTTCTTTTTTTAAATTGTCGAAGCCTCTTTGTTATTAAGATTTGAATGTTTATATTTGTTATTTCGTTGAAAGTTTGATTAGTTTGTTCCTTTTCTTCTTCTTTTTTTTTTTCGTGGAAATAAAATAAATATCGATGGTATATATATTTATAAGTTACGTAAAATATTATGAAGTTCAAAGATTAAAAATTAATCCATCAACACTCTTCCATCCAGTGAACCCTTTCGATAACGTTAACATAACTCGTCGTTTCAAATAAGATAAATTTACTCGAATCAAAAGAGAAATCATTTTAATTGATACATCCTCCGCAATAATAGAAAAGAAAATCATCATCTTCGAGAAATCGATTTTCAAAGAATAATAAATTTGAAGGAATAGAGAATTCGAGATGTCAAATGTTGAAGGATGTTTGAAGAAGTTGTGACGAGTTTTGTTTGCACGATCTATAAAATTCAGATTTCAAAGTTGCTCCCTTTAACAAAGATATAAGAAAAGAATGAGAAACATCGATGAAAATTTCTAATCGAGGTGATGTATAAAGGGGACAATCGCTTTGAGGCAGAAAATTACACGTCACGTTTCTGACTACATTTCTCCCTTTCTCTCCCTCTCTCTCTCGTACAAGTTTTCGAGGTTACGAGGAAAAAGCAGTTGTAAAATTGCCTCGATTAGACACGGTCGTAAAGTAACGAACAACGTGGAGAGACAAAAAATGGCGAGTTGAATTCCAAAAGGAGCAACGAGATAATGAAAAAGTTGAGCTGGCTAAGCCAGGAATCGCCAGGCAGTTTCCTTTCATCCTTTGGAACCTGGTTGATAGAAGCTACGAAAATACAATGAGACGGAATTTCTCTTTCCCTTCCAGATCAATGTCTTTTTCACGTTGGGGAGTGATTTTTAATATACTCGAAGATTTTAGAACAATTCAGAATTCTTAGATTCAAACAATCTTGTTATATTGAAAATTACTTTTAACAAAATTATTCATTGGGCTTAGTATATGGAATATTAAAGTTTTAGAAACAATCTGTGATCTCTATGAATCTCTTTATAAACTCAGATATACAAATATTAACACGAAGACATACAGATACTGAGATAAAAATTTCAAACAATTCCTTTTAAGAATGAATTTTTTGAAGAAAACAGCGATGGAACAGCAAGGATAGATCTCTCTCAAAAGATGATAAATCGCGCGTTTGGGGAGGGGGATGAATATCTCTACGTGGACGGGGCAAGAATTTCAAGCAAAATCTTGTTCGCGGCTGCATAAATTCAATTGGCCGTCGACTAGAGTCGGAATCGAAATCCAGCCATTTAATTAAGAATTATCGCTGATACGTGACAGTGGAGGAATCAGTTTCGGCCAGGATTTCGATTAGGCCAGCTCGAAACCTGCCCACTTCGAAACCACTCCGCTCTAATTTATCGAACCGGAGTGTCTTTTGCCAGTGACAACCGAAACTATCCGGATAATTTAATCCGGTTTCGAAAAGAAGCGCGGGGGAGTACGCTTGTACAAATCCTACCCTCCCCTCGCTTCACCTCGCCACCCTCAGTTCGGTCAACTCATTTTTCTTTTCGTCAGGACCAGGTGTCGCCCTGGTATAGGTGGTGGAAGAGCACTGTCAACGTGAGGCTCATCATGGATCCTCAACTGTTCAGGAGGCCGTCCAACGAGACGTTTCAACCGCACGAGAATCAAACGTCTGGTAACTCGATTATACAGAATCCTAGGTTCGTAAATTTGCAAAGATAATTCAGAGAAAATTTATCGAAATATTTGATTTATTTCTTTCAAAATGTTTGTTTTTTTAAAGTAAACTTGCACATTAATTTATAATCATACGTTTGATATAATATTTTACGTATGATTAAATTGTAGAATGTGGTTATTGTAGAAAATAAGAGTGGATATGTATTTTGTTTTTTTTTTTTTTTATTAAATCTTAGCGTTGCATTCGTCTCATCTTTGTATCTATGTGTTCATTAGATGTATCAACAACAGCCCTCAGCACCAGTAACGAAGAAGGAAATTACTTATTATCTCGTACATTATCTGTAGAGATGCGCGGGTACGATAATTGCAATATCGTGTGAGAGAAGAAGATTTAATTTTTTATTAATTTTTTTTCTAATAAGTTTACGTAACAAAAATTTCGTGTGTTGAATCCTTAATTTCGTTCAATATATTCTAATATTCTTTGTCATTATTATTATTATTATTATTATTATTGTATTGAGTCGAACATTTTTGTAATTTTATCGTATTAAATATCATATAAAAAACGATCCTTACAATTTCCCTTTATCATCCTCTTCCTATTACGATATAAATCACAATAAAAAATTTTCAAAAAGTTGATTCAATTCTCCAGAAAACAGTGTCCACGCGTATCTCGATAAAAGAAAGACGATAAGAAAAAAATTACTTTAACTGCTCCATAATCTTATCAAATTCCGACGAGTATCGTTAAAATTAAAATTTACGATCCCTTTTCTCCTCTATATAATAATTTAATTCCTCCCTCCGATTATTCCTCCGAATTACACGGATAACCGGTGACTATTTGTGCCTACCGCTCTCTCTCCCTCCCCCTCCCCCTCTCCACCCTACGAAACGTATGATAATAGGGGCGATATAAATAGTTGGCGGTGGTCCAGGTTCAGTTAATTGCCAGATCAGCGGCAGTTTCGTTTTCTCCGCGATGGAGAACGGTTAATTTTTTCTTGGCAAAAAGGTGTGCTTAAGCTCTCTGCGGGATATTCTCTCCCTCTCTCCCTCTGCTTAATACGACTTGCCTCGAGCCACGTATTCGAATCTCATTTGAGAGATTAAATCTTTCGTACGACGCGCGAAATTATTGTACCCGTTTTTATGACGAAAGGCAAAACGAGCGGCAAAAATTCACCCGTATTCCTGTGAAATTGGACGGGCAAACGTTTCTTTATCTTCGATATTTCTACACACGTGAAGCGAGATCAACTTACTGCTCCAACTCTTTCCTCTTTTCGCGAGACGAAAGAAATTAATCGGAGAACGCTTTCTCGAAAACACCTTTTCACGACTCCTCATCCGTCCAATTGGAGTTTAAAAAAAGGATTACGATTTAATTATCGAAAATAATACATAAGAAACTTCCGCTTATCACTGTTTATACGAAGAGAGACGCGAAAAGTATCGAGAGACCCGTCGAAATCGTGGGAGGGGAGGAATAATAGAAAGGAGAGAGAGAGAGAGGAAGAAAGAATGAAAGAATCGCAGGTGCGTGCTCGCCAGATTTTCTTATCGCGGAAATAAATCGGGGGAGGTAAAGCCGGGCAATTAGCAGTAAATATTGTTCACCTCGTTCTGGATAATCCGTGCTTAAACGGCGGCCCCCCCGGCTTCGTTCGACTTTATCCGGTAGTTAGTTAAGCTCCAACAAACCAATTACAGCGTCCCGCGTCGTAGCGAAGGAGCACTGACTATCGTTGGATCAAGGGGCCAAGTGAACTGAGCGCGGTTAGCTTGACGTTAAGTGCGGAACCAGCTGATCCTTAATGACCAATTCGCGGAATTAGCCGGTGTAATTAATGGGCCCGGCCCGACGTGTCCGGTTATACGACGCGGAATCTGCCCGAGCGTTGACGCACGCCGTGCTATTCGTTCGACGGCCAATAATTCGAGGGAGGGAGAGGGTTCAGGACTTCCTCCTTTGTCTGGGGGAAAGTTTTTAACGCGATCGTAAAGGAACGGACGAATTTGGATGGATTCGAGGAAAACGAAGGATGTTTCAAGATTGTGATTGAAAAAAGGATGAAGTTTGAAAGATTTCATTTTTAATAGAAAGGGAGCGTGATAAGCTGAGAAATGGATGTGTTTGCGATAAAAGTTGCGATCTGTATTTGTACGAAAAAGGGAGCAGCACAAGTGGAATAGGATTAGTGGAGAGCAGACGAATTCGAGTGGCGGAGTAGTAGGTCAGTCTTGATTAGACAAATGAATTAAGGCGAGTCGTGATCAGGCAAGTAGAAGAAGAAGCGTTGGTTAAACGAAGGGAATGTCTTGGTTAAATAGGTAGATCGAGACAATCGTGATTAGATAAGGAAAACAGGAGGGCAAAATTCTACGGATGTTTGCGTTTTGGACAAGTTGAAGTTTTGGATAAGTTTGGTTTTGATTGATCCAGCGAAACAAGACAATAATAGATATGATAAATGTATTAGAGTTGAGTTATAATTTGAAAGGAGAACGATCTGTCGGATCGAATTTGTATCAAGAATTTAATTTTCTGTAAATAAATGGAGATATTTCTTTCTTTCTTTCTTTTTTGTATGTTAAATAATTATATTTAAGAAATATTAAATCGATATTCGCTGTATTATATAATTAACGAAGAGGTAATTATTGAAGTTTATAATATAAACGATATAAGTTTCATCGCGATAATTTTTTGCTGAAACACCCAACATTGGAACGAGTATGCAAATCGCCTTATAATTAAATGCAGCTCAGATATCGAGAAATATTAATTAACTCTGATCAAACATACGTTTGAAATATTACGTTTCACGTTTCAACAAATAATACGTATTATCATTCAGATAAATGTAATAATATTTAGAAGTAGAAGAAAATTCAGTACAACGATTTTATCAAGAAATACGCGGAGATCTCGTCAAAATAATTTCAGGGATAATTCAGTTTCCAGGATCAGCAAGCGGGAATATGTTGCCTAAATATGTTGCTGGCGAATCAGATTTGGAAATTAGAAACATTTTACCATGAAATTGCGTATGTCGTTGCATTTATGATTGAATCTAATATTCTGTACTCTCAAAAAAAAAATATATAATGAATATATATAATAATTAAGAAAAAAAAAAAAAAACAATTCTTTATTCACCAAAATTTTACTCATTGAAAGCAACACTATCAATTCTCTATCTTCATTTTCGTTGTTACTTTAATTAAATGTAACGAGGAAAAGATTGTATATATAAAAAAAAAAAAATTACTCGCATTCAGTCTAAATTTCAATTCTTTTCGAGCAATAATTAAATAAATTTGTAATTAAAAAAATAAAATAAAATAAAATAAATAAAAAAGTTTAACCACCTCGCCTTCCCACCGCATCGTCAAATATTCCAACGACGAAACGTCCCTCGTAATTAAAAATTATATCATTTTATATCCCCCCTCTCCTTCAATTTTTTCCTCTTCAAAAATCCACGAATATAAATAACGAAAAATGGGTGGAGGAATATGAATAGAAAATACGAAAAGTGATACATGAGGGGGAGGGACATTTTAATAACCGCAACAGCGGTCCAATCTTGAAAAAAGAAAAGAAAGAAAGGAAGAAAAAAATGAGCGGAGCATAGATTTCGAGGGATTAAAACGCGTTTTACCAATGTCGCGAGGGAGCCGATATAAAAAATGCACACCCATCCCCCGTTCCGCGTATTTCAACGTTTTTATCCTCCCTTACGAATCCTCCTCCCTCGTCGCCTCCTGTCTCTTAAACGCTTTAAAAAGGACCCTCCCCCCTCCCCGAGACACCCTCGTTTCAAATGTAAGTGCGATTTCAAAAACAACGCCAACTTTTTTGTCAACTTTCCAAGTTTGCACAATGATAGCGGAGGATACTCGAATGCCAGGGAGAACCAACTTGTCCTGTCGCTTCGAGATACGTAATTTACCACGTATGAATCTCTCTCTCTCTGTTTCTCGGCTTTGAACATCATTTTTTCCTTTCTTTCTTTTTTTCCTTCGTATAGAAATGTTATATAATAAAATAGTAATCCCGTAAACGTTGATATGTTATTCACACGTGGAGCAAAGTGCGTGAAAATTTACGCGGTGGAAGATGAAAAAGATCAAAGTTGTTATTCTGATTGCATAATTAATAGAGTTTATGCAATTTTAATTTCTCATGAATACGTGGAAATGGAATTGAAAGATTCCCGTTCCACATTTTTGGATTGTTGTAAAATGTATCATCTTTTCTTTGGATATTTTTACAGCATTATTTATCCTGCAGGTTTTTGGATATTTGAATGGTTTCACGGATGCGTGAATGTTATGCAGTTAATGAATACGTTGATATTCTGAGGGAGATGGAATAATACATCGTTTTAATTTTTTTTAACAGTGGTACTATATAATTGATATGAAGGCGAATTCAATTTATGAGACTGAATAATTTATGTAAGTGTAAATTAACGAATTCAAAAAAAAAAAGAATTTACATCTTTATATTAATTTCTTCAATTGAACAATTAAAATAATAAAAGCAGTTTGCCATTTATGAAATATATTGTTATTAAGAAGAAAAAAAGATTCAATAATTTACTGATGATAAATTTTTTACGATTTATTCTCTCCATTTAATAAAATCTTTGTAAAAGAATTATCGAGAATTCAAAGAATGGAAATATCGAAAGGAAACAAATACGCGTTTTTTAAAGGCAAAATAAACAAAGAGAAAAGAAAATGCCAATTTCGAGAGAAATTAGTTAAAAGATTTTTTTAGAATTGCAAATATTTTACTCGCGTTGTCCTCTCAATGAAAATTAACTGCACTAATTGTCCATAATTCAGTTTTACTCAATTGATAATATTTAGTTAAATTTCTTTGCAAATTTTGAACTGCCATATTTTACGAATATTTGACATCGTAATTGACTAACAAGCGTTTTCGATATATCCAACAATTTATCTTCGATTAAATTTTATAAACTATAATCGTATAAATTTTATGACAATTGAACGATGTATCGATCAATAAATTACTGCTAGTGTACAAAGGAAATGATTGCAATCTATCAATATATATATATATATATATATATATACAATGATAATCCATCAATCTATAAACAAAAAGAGTGACAACAATTACCTACAACAACCTGTTATTACCTATTGTTCAAAATATTTGAAAAGATCATTTCTCTAATAGTTCTCGATAAAACGGTACATCGAATATTTCCATTGAATTTACTGTCCTTCCACTTGTCGAACCACCACTTTTCATATGACAAAAACGCGTTGCAGAATATCCAGAGAAATATTTGCAACGACATTTCAGATGTCAGAATATTATTGATCGCTATATACACTTCAAAATTGTGCAGTAGTTTTCCAACTTCGTGCAAACACACGGACCAAAATATCATCGAACTTTTAAACATTTTCTCAACTTTGTACAACCTGGATTTGAATTTGCAATAAAAATATTCTATAAATAATTTCTCTTATGCATGTATCATTTTTCTTTCTCTCCTCTTGTTCCAAAGAATTAAAACAGATTGAATCGAATTATTCTTCGCGTTTTACAAATATATATAACTTATCTCTTTGGTTTTAATTTTTAAAGAACGTGGATGGCTTTTAATATTAAAGGAAGGGAAGATAAATGTTTACAATGCTGGGAATAGAGCGATATTCAATTAATACGCAGGATTGATTATTCAATCGAAAAACTTTATAGTTTAGAGAAAATAATAAAGCTTATTTTAGTATGCAATCCGGGTCTCGTTAATGAATATTCAAAAATTGATGGGATTTCAAATTCACCGGCCGAAGCTTTAATTATTTTCTCCTGAAGCGTCTCTCTCTGTTCACGTTAAACTCGTACAAACACCTAATAATTTACAAGAAATTTCGAACGCGCCTATTATATACCACGTTACATAATAATATCATCAATTATTTTGAAATTGATAAACAAGCATATACAGGGCAAAGTTAAAATTATCACCATAATTAAATAGATTTCGTTGAAATCTATTTAAACAATTGATCTTGTAGATTTCAATCTAATTCATCCTTTTTTTATTCAACATCACTTTTGAACTTTCACGTTAAAACGATTATTTATCCAATTATTTTGAAACAAAATTATCTACTCTTTATCTCTTAATCATTAACAGACGAATAAAAATTATTATTAATTCCTATGCTCAACTTATAATAAAGTAAAGAAACACCAATGGCCACCAATCTTTTGAAATTATACTTATTACTTAATTAATTCCAATAATTTCCTTAAGATCCATCCTTAAAGATGTATTCTCCTTAAAGGAAAAAAAGAAAAGAAAAAAAATCATAGAGAAAATTTCCACTCAAACGAATTACAAAATGTTGTTCAATGCTACAAAATGATGAAAGTTATGCAGAGATCTCTTTTCACGAGGAAAAGAAACGCGTATGGAAAAACAAAATTCTTTTTGCAAAAGAACAATGTCGATGGAACAAACTTTCCATCATATACTTCGAATTAAATTAATTTGTTCCTCTCTGCGTTTCTTTCACTTCGGTTAAACGTTCGTTTCTTCTTCCCATTTTTCTTTATTATATTTAAATCCACTATTTAAATAGCGAGTGTCTGCACGACGAACGAGCCGACTCTGTTGACTTTTTGCAAATGTCTAATTGGTCGTGTATACGTTCATAATTAAGCCGGCTAGTTTAGGAACTTTAAATTATATCTGCTGACACGCGAGCCCGTCCATAGCCGAATTGCAGGCAGGCTGGAATAATGAGAATTTCAATATTCATACACCACCTTGAATCTTGACAATGCTCGATGCTCACTTTGAGCAAAGGAACCACGGATGGAAAACGTCCAAAGGGAAAGGAAGTTGAGGGATTTTTGTTTCAACTCCGTGCATGCTTTTAAGATAATAATTTTAATCTTTCTTTTAATGGAAATTTTAATAAGAGAGTTTAAAGTATACTTATCGAATGAGAAATATTTTCTTGTTTATTTCTTGGAAAATAGATAAAAGATTTCAGAATTTATTTCTCTTATTTTGGAAATTTATATCGAGTCTGTAACGAGAATATCAAAGTATGTGGAAATTATACACGTTATGTTATTTATTGTTTCATAGAAAGAAATATTTTCAATTACGATTTCCTTTTTTCCGTGACGAATTAAATTACAGTGGTTGCATTCAGAAGAACATGTACATTTATGATAAATTTTTATAAAAACGCGTCCTTTTTAAGTCTCTCAATATGTGAAACAAAGAGGCACGGGAACGATAAGAGCGACAACACATAAAAGCAACGAAACTTCATTCCATGCTAACAATTTCAGCGAGTTCATAAGAGTAATTCACCATGATCTTGGGAAAAGTTTATAATCCGCTTTGAGAACACGTTCCTATATCATCACCTCTAAGACTAACGAAACTAAATTATATCAGTCCCAATTACTCTTGTCCCACATCGAGTTTAAAATATCTCTCGAAGGCGAGGAAAAAATTTTTCTTAGAAAATGTTTCTCTGTGTGAGTGAAACATTAAACAACCAACCGAAAAAAAAAAAAATGAATGAAATTAATCTGAATGCACGAGATTATTAATATGTTTCGTCTTTGTTCGAAATTATTAGTGCAGAAAATCTTAGAAAGATTGGATACATCTGATTATTCTCATTATTCGCGACACTAATTTCCATGTAAAATAAACTCTAAACAGGTCCTCTTTCAAACTTCAATTTAAGAAAAGTATCCAAAATTCAACTTCTCAAGCTAAGAAAATTTTGTTGAAAGATTTTTATTTGTTTCAAAATGTATAGATATAATTAAAGTATAACACATTTCTTCTATTACAAACGTTGAAATACTGTTTTTAAAATACTGTTTCATCATTCATAACATGATAGAATAATTCAAAAAAAGATGAAAAAGAAAAATATATGAACTATAAAATATACGAATAAAATTAAATTGGAACATCTTGAATAAATTCTAAAATTGGAATCCTCTAAAAAGAAGCTAGCCACAATTAATTTTATTTGTCAGGCCACGAAATTTTATTGCAATCATATTATTTCGTGTAAAATATCTCGAAAGCTTGCTATTAATAATAATCTATAATTTGTTTTCTCACGACGATATTATTTCTTACGGAATTGTTGCGCAATTGAAAACGCTTGCTAAAGGATTGAATGGGGGCTTAAAGACCGACAAGAAAACCAGAAACCATGGAATCGAGTTCACTTGGAGACGAAATATCATGTAAAGGAACGCGCATATACCCGATTCTCCGACTCTAAACGTACGAGTGACTCATTTAACCCTCCTTTGTGCCTGTTCTGTAGAATTTAATTATCGCGCCACTGACATTCGCACAGTCGAGGAATTGTTTCACACCCGTCAAGATTTCGCCGGATGGTCACATACAGGTAAACTGAACAAAGGAAACGGACCATCCCGCCCAGACTTCCAGTTTTATAAAATATTCTTTGATTCTTCTTCTCGAATTTTTGTTTGAAATTGATTCAGTATAAGAAAAGTAAAATTAAAATAATACGTAACTAAAAGAAGTTTTATTAAAATTCGAGGAAAAACTATGCTGCATTCAATTGGAAATCGAAATTCATCCAAAAATCTAAAACTAATCAAAATCCGATTTCATGATAATTGTAACATTTATATCGTCAATTACGATGAATTTTCGTTTAATAATTGCGCACAAATTATACCTAAATTATTACAATTTATAATTGTATATAATATTATATATTATTGTATGTAAGTAATATAGTATATAGTATGTAATATTATATATTATTACAATTATTACAATATCTCTTTCAAACGCATCTCGATACGTATTTAAATGTACCCTCTCGTTTCGACGCATTTACAAAATTGTTTCTCTTGTTATGAAGATTTCTACGAAAGGAGGGAAAAAAGAAAAAGGAAAACGAGTAAAAATTTATTATACTTTCCATCGTGAAATTGATGGTGGCACGATTGGCATTGGAACAGAAGCTCGTAGTTATACACTTTATAACGTTTCAGAAGAAAGGCGGAGATCCGGGAAAGCCAATTATCGATACCGGTGAAATAAATGGGGGGAACGCACAAAGCGTTTCGTGCTGACGAACGGAATTTTTAAAGCAATCCAAGCACGCGAAACATTTCTCTGATGAAATACCTGGAAATACGCGAGTGCGAAACACCATCCGATCCCTACCCAACTACCCAACTTTGTCCAATCAACGTTCGAGGATCGGCCATGTTTCGCGCACTTTTATTGCGCGAATGTAAAACTTGGTGTCTATTTTTTTTTTTTACGATTAATGAGATACAATAAATTCCTCCGCGTTTTACGATTAATTAAACGTCCACGTAAAAGTGGAATGCGAAGAAGACGGCGGAGAAATTCAATTATTCCCTGGATTATGTTGTTTTAAATGATTCCGTACGCGAGCGTTGCGGATGTTGTTCGACAAACATATATTTTTAATTATATTCCTCGACGCGAGTAAACTTCCTTGAACGAATATATCACGTGGATAATTAACGATGGAAGATTTGTTTTATCGAATAATATAATTATTAAAGAGTTGTTGATATACAAAATCGAAGAAAGAACTGGATACAAATTTCCTGACGATAAAAGTTTGCCTTGCGAATAATATTAATCTTAAACTTTGTTTCTTTTCTTTATTGAATATTTCCAAACTAATTATAATCAACGATATATAACGTTTTTATCATTTTTGAAATTCGTTTCATTCGAGAAACGAGTAAAGTTTTTCGTTCTCCAATTCAAATGAGCAAACTATATGTATATATAAGATGAAAGTTGTTTGTAAAAAAGAAGAATAAGGGAAATAATAACAATAATTAAAAACATGGATTCTGTATATCCGGCTAATATTTCTGCGAAAAACATCCCCCCACGTAATATCCGAGTTAATCCTTTGGCTTTTTACTTTCCCCGTACTGGAAAGTCCATTTATTCGCGGAATAAGAAGCGTATAGAGATGATTTATTGTCAGACGGATTATGCTAAGGATGTTGCATCACGAATGCAACCCCTGACGAAGATAAATTATACCGAAATACAAGGAAATTGTAATGTTGCAATTTTAAGAAAGCAACCGTGTCAGAAATATTTTTGATGATTTATACGTTGAAAAATGTTACTTTTATGTACAATCGTCCTTTCTTACACGAACTTATATATTCTTCCCATAAAGATTCGTGTAATAATAAACAAAGATTAAATTCTTATTAATACATGCCTTATATAATATATCATAACATTACAATATAAATAGCTTGTAATCATTTATAGATAAAATTTAATATTTGGAATATGACAAATTTACTATTGTTTTTCAAATCATTTCGAGTTACTTCAAACCCTGAGAAACATTATAATATAACATTATAATATAAATAGCTTGTAACCATTTCTAGATAAAATTTAATATTTGGAATACGACAAAATTCTTCTGGAAGACTGTATATAAATTTTTCATCGATCAAGAAAATTTACTATTGTTTTTCAAACCATTTCGAATTACTTCAAACCCTCAGAAACCTATTAAATCTTCCAGCAACTGGAAATGGTAATCGAAATCTCAATACAATATTATATAATATATCATAACATTATAATATAAATATCTTGTAACAATTTCTAGATAAAATTTAATATTTGGAATACGACAAATTCTTCTGGAAGACTTCATCGATCAAGAAATTTACTATTGTTTTTCGAACCATTTCGAATTACTTCAAACCCTGAGGAACCTATTAAATCTTCCAGCAACTGGAAATGGTAATCGAAATCTCAATACAATATTATATAATATATCATAACATTATAATATAAATAGCTTGTAACAATTTCTAGATAAAATTTAATATTTGGAATACGACAAATTCTTTTGGAAGACTTCATCTATCAAGAAATTTACTATTGTTTTTCGAACCATTTCGAGTTACTTCAAACCCTGAGAAACCTATTAAATCTTCCAGCAACTGCGGCAATGGTAATCGAAATCTCAAGTTTTCCCTGAAGAATCGTCGGCAATCTTGGATCAAATAAATTACCAGTGAATTATCGATAAGTGCACTTTTATAGGCGTTTCGAAATTGTAACGAGAGACGGTCTACAGCATGTTTAAATCTCATCGAAACAAAACTTCGCACTTCTCTTCATTTCCAGTTATTAAAGCGTCCTCCGCAATCGAATTCTTCGCGAGTGTGTCTCGCCAACTCTATAAATTGTCGAAACTAGGTGTCTGTGTTATTTTTTACTCGATTGAGCATGGATATTTGAACTAGAAAGAAGAAGTTTCGTTCGACAGAGTGACGATATGGAATTCAAACGAGTATTTCTACGAATGGAGATTCTTAGTTTTAACGCAAAATCTAGTATGAAAAACTGTTTTTGAAATATTACAAATGACATATATTTTTCTTTTAATTTAATTTTGATCGCGGAAGATGAAATTTTATCGATGAAAAATAAAATCAAGGAATTTTACGCAATTGCACCTTCTAATAAATTGAAAATTTTCAAAGTCCAAAGTTATCAAAGGATTTCAAAATTCAAATTTTGAAGATTCATTAATTTATATTAATTCTATTATACTCTGACACTGCTAATTTTAATAATAATTCTAATAATTATTTTAGTACTGCTGGTAATTTCAATTTCTAAAATATCAATAAATTATTAATACCCTGATTCTACATCTCCTTAAGAACCTAACTCCATCCATTAATTACAGGAATAAATACAGGTGAAATAAAATTAACATAATAATCTAATCTAAACTAATATAAGTAATCGAGAAACAATGATCGAAAAATAACAAACAAACTGAGATCAAACTAAAAAACGATAAATAAAAAAAAACAAAGATAAAAATAATACAAAAATAAAGAAAATTATCCAATTATTAGGCTACAAGAATTTTCTTCAAATAGAACGATTCTAATATAATTTCCTATTTCCAATAAATCAAATTCGACACACACACACACACACATATATATACATCAGTGGGGAAACCGGTCAATAATCGTGAAGAGGGTACGGAATTACGGTTTTCGGTTATATTTTTATTAGAACGGCCCCGGTTCGGTGTCATAAACCAAAAGGAGACTCGATATTGGTAGTAAACGTGCAGTTGATGCAAAATCCAAACGGTCGGAAGGAAAGGGAGAAGGGAGGGAGGGAGGGAAAGGAGCAAAGCCAACTCTAATGGTTATGACTGGATTGGGTCAACCAACTATCTGCTGGCTGGACAGAATACCAGCCAGCCCCGAATTGCGCCAGGTTGCGTTATCCCGCGATTTTCAAAATGGGGCCAGTTTAATAACAACACCGGCGAAATCGGCCGGTTTAGCTCGACGCTTCGAAATTATTAAACGCTGCTCGATCACGATCGAATCGAATATAGGAAATATAAGATTTTAACGCGTTCGATGGAAATATAATTTTTAACAATTTTGCGTTATCTTTCTTACATTTTTGCAATGAAAAACTTAGCTTATTCCCCTCTTAGAAAACGAAGATAAATATGTTATATTGCAAAAGATTATAGAAAATTTTATCAACATGTTGTACAATTGATGGAATCCTCCTGGATGGAAAAATGAATCGAATTCGAGATTAAAGAACGCGATTAATTATCTCCAATAAGAGGCACGATTCAAAATTGATAAAGGAAGAAATCGATCGACAACTTCTCAATTCTCAGTTTCTAGTAAACGTAGAAACATTCGACGGGTATTAATAAAAACGGATCCAAGGCTCGTATTTGTACTCGAAAGAAGGAAGAAGCGATGAAATTATAAAGAGGCGCAAAAAAGGGAAAGGAGGGGTATTTCCAACAAGTATTTTCCAGCAACTATTCCCCCCCATCCTTTCGCTACACGATAATAAGACAACTTATAATCCGGACAATAAAAAATAACTGACCAATCCCGGAATCGATGGTTGAGACACGGTCCAATTCAAACTTTAAAAGCTTCCATATAACCACCGGGAAATCCTATAAACTCGGCCTGACTCGGGCAAACTTTCCAAAACGAAATTGAAAAACCTCTCCTCCCCCCACCTTCCCCCTTTAACCATGAAATTTTCATACAGAAACTTGCCCAGAAACTGTTCCCTCTTCCACTTCTTTCACAAACCTTCCTCCTCCCCCTCAAGCTTTCTCAACTCAAGCCTGGTAACAAACTCTGGACGGTTCGATTAATTTGTTCCAGCGCCCGATTAACCCTTTGTCTCGTAAAATAACACGCTCAAGAACGCGATATAAGGTAAATCTGATGGGAGATGCGTGTTTTTTGTCGAAATTTCACTTCAATCGCGAATTATTCGGATGTAATTGAACACAAATCCTTCATTTTCGTTTCGTTTTGCGTCTGAGAATAAGCGAGAGATAATAAAATTTACTTCTTTGGTCTGTTTACTCGAAAATCTCTAATCTCGAAGATTAAATTTTTACATTTGAGGAAGGAATTTTAGGAATCGATACTTTTTTTTTACAAAGTTGAAATTAATTTCGATAATTCGATAAACGTGTTAATTTTTTCGCAAATTGTTTTTATATAAAGAATTCATTGAAGCGTATTCAATTTCGAGAATATTGTAAAGATAGGATTATGATATGTATATTTTGTAAACGGAGATAGAATATCTCTGAAATTTAGTTTCGCTATAACATCGATAGCTTTACGTTGAAAATTAATCTCTCATGAATATTAATTAATTAACTAATATTATCGCGATCGAATACTCTTCCATTGTTTGGTTCTCGAAAAAACAATTAAATTCTACAAATTATTCGATCTTATTACGTATCTTTCGAGGCTTAAACAATCAACACTTCAACCCCAAAATAAAAATCCCTTAGAGAAATATGTTTCATCTATCCCTTCGAGAGTCCAATTCCAACGAAATATTTTCACGCGTGTTTCTTTACAATCTTTTATCCAGAGAAACTCAATCGAGAGTTAAACTTGTCCATATCGCGACTTGTATTTTCGTGGTTGACGAGAATCTTTTTCACCTCACTCGTTAATCTTTAAGATAGCAGCGACAACACGAATTGGAAGCGCGATTGGGTTGACCCGTTGACCCGTTTCGACGTTCCGAATAGCCGATAATTGGATACCGAAGGAGGGATCTCCGATGGGGGTGGGAAACAGAGGAGAGGGGAGGCGAAAGAGTATGGAAATAGGGGAGACAAGTTCGAGGAGCAAGTTTGTACGATTCAGCTCGATAATCCCCCGATCGAGGGGATAGCTATTTGCGTATCTATTGCGAGAAGATTCGAGAATGGGAAGAAAATTGGGCGGGAATATCGATACCGTTGCGGTCATGATAAATTGGTAGCCGCGAGAACACTAGGGTTGCGATGAACATTTGGATCGTGTAATTTAGATACGTTTAACATTTTTCACAAATTATAAGGAGAAATGGAGGAACAAAGTCAAAGATATGGAATTATAGGAGGGGAATAAAAGATCTTTCATATGCCATTTGATCGATCAAATTTTTCAACTAATTAAGAAGAAATTAAACGAAAATTGTGATTATTCACACATTGATTATTCTAATTTTGATTCCACGAATCAGAGAGTTATTATTATTTTAATGATATGTATGATTGGATTTAATGTTTATTTAAAAAACATCCCACCCCATTTTCTTTTAAGAATTAATTAATGATCTTTGGTACGCCATTTGATCGATCAAATTTTTCAACTAATTAAGAAGAAATTAAATGAAAATTGTGATTATTCACACATTGATTATTCTAATTTTGATTCCATGAAACAGAGAGTTATTATTTTATGATATGTATGATTGGATTTAATGTTTATTTAAAAAGCGTTCCACCCCATTTTCTTTTAAGAATTAATTAAAAATCTTTGGTACGCCATTTGATCGATCAAATTTTTCAACTAATTAAGGAGAAATTAAATGAAAATTGTGATTATTCACACATTGATTATTCTAATTTTGATTCCATGAATCAGAGAGTTATTATTTTATGATATGTATGATTAGATTTATTTAAAAAGCATTCCACTTCATTTTCTTTTAAGAATTAATTAAAGATCTTTGGTACGCCATTTGATCGATCAAATTTTTCAACTAATTAAGAAGAAATTAAATGAAAATTGTGATTATTAATATGGAATCAGAGAAAACATATTCACACGTTGTATTCTAATTTTGATTCTACGAATCAGAGAGTTATTATTATTCCAATGATAGCCTCTATGTACTCCCGTTTTCTTTTAAGAATTAATTACTAATCATAAATCGAAAGTTATAAAAATACATGTAGAAAATTATCCTATTTAATTTTTTACTCCCTTTCTGTTTCACAAGTATTCGTGACACGAAATTTTTACAATTTCTTTTTACAGTATATTAAACAGCCTTCTTTCTCTCTCTTTGGAGAAATAAGAGAAATAAAATAAAGAGCTCGATAGTAATTTAACTTCGAACAGACTAACGCGAGAGCAAGTTCAACAAAATGAATTTCCTCACTTTCGGCTCAGATGGACCGCCAGAAAATATGCTCGCCGCTTATAGTGACGTATGGCGTTCAAGAAAGAAAAATAATAGCCAATCCAGGATTAATTTATCGCGAGTTTTCTTTTTTTCTCTCTCTCTCTCTCCCTCACTAGGGAATAGAGGAGTGATCAATTAGCAGCTCGCTGGAAAATATCGGATGCTGAGACTACGATTCGCTCGATATTAATCGAGACTCTGTTCGATCAGGCTAGAATTGGATTACGTTGTTTGTACTTTCGTTTGTTCTCACCGATGGAATCATCAAAAAAACAAATTTTATTCGACGGAAACTCTAGCAATATTTGCTTTCTACGAGCGCGAATATATTTGATAATAAAAATTCCTAAAAGTTGTTCTTGAGAATTATTTTTTTTTTTTTGTTAATCGACAATTTTGTTCGAAAATTACTCTCGAAGAGCGAATATCTATTTACGAAAAATATCCTCGAATTTTTATCAAAAGAAAGTTTTTCGGAAAGTAACGACGAATGAATCTTACGATTGAATGATTAAAAGATACGAAAATAAATTAATTGTCGTCTAATCATTTCAGAAAAGTCGATGATAAGATATAATAATTTGTTGTTATCTATCTATTATGTATAATTTCTTTTTTATATTCGTTTCTCATAAAATACCTCGTTTCCTTTTAAAAAAAAAAAAGAAAAAAAAATTCTCTTTATCTCAGAAATTACGAAACAAATATATTTAAATATCTCCTCTATGAAAGTCGATATAAGAACTGAATTACGTTCTCTTATATTAAAAGTTTGCACAAGCAATATTCCACTTTTAAATAATTTGTATTATATTACGTTTATACGATACGCTCTTTATATTATTCCTCGAATACACACCCTCTTTATTAAGAAAATGAAACGTTGACAGATGTCTCGGAGGTCTTTTGAAATGGGGTGAGGGAGGGAAACTTTGCAGCAAGTTATTTTTACAACACGGAAATCCTCTCCCCGGATTTGTGATTTGGGATTAATGTATTCACTGTGTGTAACTTATATGGAAAACGCATATAAGAAAAGTTTTGCCAGGATTGGAGAAAACTTTCTCGCAATTTCAAAGTTGCATATGAATTAACTAATCTTTATTCGACGCGTTATTAAATTAACCGGGGCCAACTATTATCTCTTCAAACATTCGGATTAACATAAACTGGGCTCGTTGCAAAATTTCCATTTCTAATTGAATTCCTCTCTATTATTCCCTACAAACTCTTCCTTCCCGTATAATCTTATAAAACCACGATACTGGATAAATAATAATAATAAACTGACGATTATTCAAAGTTCGATATCACAATCGTGAAAAGATTTCATTCCTCTAATTTTACGATTAATATTTCTTCTGTTGGAAATTACAATAAAAATAAATCATCGAAGAATTGCGAATGCACCAAAAAATTCCAAAAAAGCTCGAAATTGTTCGTCAAAATTTGCACGATATATACGCGATATATCTCGATGAATAATCATCCGATCCAATTCCTTTGATATTTAATGGGTTAACGGCGATCATTATCATTATCCTGGCTACCCTATCAACTGGAAAAATTCCAAGGGATGGAAACAATGGGGTCGGGTCCCATTAAAAATTTCCAAGCCGCGTTTTAAAACCCTCCCTCCGAGGAAGAATTCGGCCGCGTAAGAAGCAAGAATGCTGAACTTTCTCGGTCGAGACTCTCCACCTACAATTCCTAACAGTTCTAAACTTGCGGCTCGTTTCCAGCCAGACACAAGAAAATGCACAGAGGTTCAAAGTACCTTGAGCATCCGTGAATGCAACCCTTCCTTCAACCGTGTATACGTGACTTCACGCGAGGATCCCTCATCCCCTCCTCTTCGAGGTTTGCCCCGGAGCGGGCGGAAAAACGATTGTTCGAGCGAAGTTTCGAGCTTTTTATCGCTCTCGAATTCTGCCGCGGGACAGCCTCGAGACACGGTCGAGAGCCTCGAAAGGAAAGGAAAGGAAAGGAAGGAAAGAAAGAAAGAAAGAAAGTGGGAGGAGGAGGAGGAATCGGTCGAGGAGGACGCAAAGGGGAAAGGGACGAGGGGAGATATGTATATACAAACGCGACTCGTTTATCAAAGATTCGGTTTCCTTCCAACTTTTTTCCCTACCAGACTCTATTTTCTTAGGCCGTAATGATCTCCGCCCTCTCCTTCTTCCGGTTCGGAAGAAGGCTTGGAAGACTCGACTCGAGAAAGGTAAAGGGTAGGCCTGAAATTTTTATAATCATTCGTGTGTGGGGGGAGAAGGGTTTCCTTGGTAATGTTTTCGATTGCTTTTTCGTTGGATGTTTCGAAATTGTGATAATGATGGATCGTTTCTTTCTTTCGAAATGTGGATTTATATCTTATATGAATTATACGAAGTGTGGTATATATTTGGAATATAAATTGAATTTGAAAAATAATTACGTGGATGTTGCGAATTATCGAAATAATCAGTTGATAAGTTGAATCGAAGGAAAATTTGTGACTTGCTTAATGGAAATTCAGATATTCCGTGAATTTAATTCAAGGAATTCGGGAAGGGGCGTTCTAATTTTGGGATCCAAGGTATCGAAATGTTTCTTTAAAGGAATTAGAAATTACAATTGAAGATCGCGTAGACAACCCGTCTTGGCAATATTTAACATTTAAGTGCAAATCAGAGTTACGAGTGAATGGTGATTTATTATGCAGTAGTTTCAAACTGTGCGGTCAAACAACTTCCGTTTCTGCAACTTCAAATAGAATAGAGGAGCAGGACGTTGAAGTTTAATTACTTGTTAAAATTGCATCGAATCGTGGATCATGGAAAAAGGAGCACGCATAGGTCAGAAATTATTCAAACTCTACGACTCAAGAGATTCTTGATCGATACCCGATCGGAAATGGAAAATTCTTTAACATTACCTCTTAAAAAGATCGTCAAATCTAAATTGGATGATACAAATACAATTCTATTATCAGAAAATCACAATCTTCCCTACTCATTCCTCCAAAATTTTGGTTTTGAAGACCTCAAAGAACAAACCATAATCTTTAAACGAAGATGACGTAAAACGTTTTATAAAAATTTTCCAATGCAAGGGAAAAAAGAAGAAAAAGGAAGGAGAAAGAGAGACGCCAATCAATCAATTTCTCTAATATCAAACACTTGTTTGAACAAGAATGACGTGATCAGGTGAACCAGATAAGATAAACAGGCAAAAAAATCTATAATTAAACGCTTGTTCACCGCACTGTTTTGGAAAACAGTTTGTCGAAGAAAAAGAAAAGAAAAAGCAACGAGATATGCAAGAAGATGGGAAAGAATTGGAAGGAGGCGCAGGAGATGCGGCCAAGTTTCCGCTAATCGCGCGACCGTCCGCCCGAATTAGACCGTATCGGGTATGGTTCCAGGTAATAGGAATAAAATGTATGAGAGGAGACAATCCAATTTCCCATCCAACCGCCACGGAATGATGCTTATCGACTAGCCGGAGGTAGAAGATATTATTTCCTCCTTTATCGAGCGAGCCCGCCTATCCTTCCTCCCTTCTCCCGTCCTTCTTACTCCGATCATAATTTTACCGGGCCACTGGGCTGATAACGCGAAACACAGATTGTTACGGACGTGTAATCGTTCCAACTCTATCTTCCAACTCTTTGAGACCCGATTCAAGCGCTCGGAATTTAATGGTGATCTCACAATTCCATTTCGTTCTGACGTTGGTTTGTTGTTCAGCGATCGAAATTCTCGCCGTGTCTGAATTTAAATTAATTTCACAGATTAGAATTTATAGGAATTTTGGAGAAATATTTGGAAAGATCGGATGAATTTTATTTTAGGATGAAATTAAGATAAAATTCTTGATAAGCAATTGGAATCTAATGGATCACTCGTTAGTTAAAATGTCGTGAATATTAATCTTTAATACATCAAGCAAGAAATTATCGCAAGATAAGAAATTTGCATAATTAATAAAATAAGGATTCCATACAGATTCTATGAAATACATTCACGAAGGATCGTACGAATTTCATAAAATGATCTAGCTACAAATATAGTTAAATTTTAGAGGAATTAGACGAGTATAACCCCCTCGTGAATCTCTCGAATTTGGAATTTCAAAGGATTAATATCAAAACCATCGAGTTTAAACATTTTTGGTTTCACGGTGGAATATCAAACGACTCTGATAATCCTTTTCGCGGATCTCTGGATTCTGAAATTCTCCAAAGAAAAAAAAAAAGAAAGAAAGAAAAAGAAACATTTAATCGTCATTTACGAAAATATCGATCTCTCGACGGAACAACGAATCCTGCGAACAATCGGAAATTCGAGACCCGGGCAAAACTCTGCCTTCTGCGCAAAAATTGTTTTGTTTCCCGCGTGTGCACGGTGAAAGGATTTCTGACCGACTGAATTCCGCATCGGCTGTTTGAATGGTCGATTGATAACCAATATATCGGCGAAGGGGTGGCGCCGATTCGGCCACTGTTAACTGTTACAACAATGTCCACAAATTTGCGAGAAACATCGCCGGGCAATTCTCGTTTTTCCGGATTTTTCTTTCCTCCTTTTTTTTTATCGCAATTAAAGCGATAATTATTCGCGATTCCCGATACGTTTTCGTTCAAATCCGTGGAACGGCCGGTTTTTACGAGAGTCACATGCAGCACGACCGCGATATTATTTATCAGTCGTCGCTAATTTCCACCCTGGTTTCATCGAGGATATAATAATTTTTTTCAACATTAACTTTTGGTTATGCACGAGTCACGCGAGAATAAAAATTGTAAAAATGAATAATTTGTTTCTCGAAACGAAATCATCGAAATCGTGGATTCTTTCCAGCGTGGAAAAATCGAGAGAAAGATAGAAGATAATAATTGATTATATCTTGATATAATTAATTATAATATATATATATATATATATATATATATATATATATATATATATATATATTGATTATAATTTTGAGAGGTGTTCATCGAAAATTTCGTAAAGAAAAAGAATTCTGAATATTCTATTCTTGTTTCATCGATCAATCTCATTTACCACCGATTCGAACGAGATTGAATAATATTTTTCATCGCCTCTCGATTAAATTATAAAACAAGGGATCGATATCGACGCGATAGATGTAAATTCTTCTTCTGTTTAATTCTGCGCGATATATAATTCACACGCTCGATCATCATTACACATTCACCGACTCTCGCCTCGTATACGTCATTAAAATACCTCCTCCCTCGTGGTGGTTTATAAAAATTGCCGATAAAATTAAAGAAACATCAAGAGGATCGTTATAATTGCAAATTGCGCGCCATTTCGCCACGTTTCGCGAGTGAAAATTGCGCCGATTTTGCTCGCGTGTCGCGTGTTCAATATTCGCAATGGGTCCCGCTAATTGCGCGTTTTTCTTTTCCTTCTTTTCTTCCGCGTGAAAATGAAAAGAAAACTCGAAAACTCGGTTTCATTCCTCTCCAACGATCGAGGCTGGTTGGACGCGGATCGATCGTGTTTGAAGAACACTAGGGTAGGAAGAATGGCGGTACGTTTTAATAAAATTCATTTTCTTTCATTGTCTGGTTACCGCTCGTTAAAATGTTCAGGTCACGTAGCAGGGTTTGTTTCAATTAACCGTTCGATGCGGAATATTGTTAAGCTACGAGATAAGATTCTATCGACGCGTTTTTTTCTTTTCTTTTTTTTTTTTTTTTTTTTCAATCCTTCTCATCCCAACCACTGTTTCGTTCGTTATTATCACGGTTTAATGCGTTTTTATCCCATCTTCGCAACGGATATTAATAATATGTCTTTCGAGGTTAATTTTGTTCAGGATTCGACCGACAATGATGGAAGTTGTACGGTGTTTATCATTACGACAATCATCGGCATTGTTACGGATATGATAATTAATATTACGTGTATACTTAATCATGGTACGCGTGTAATTTATTGTTTATCTCGATTTTATTTAATTTATTAATTCCATTCGTCATTACAGGAAAGAAATGATTATGAAATATATTGGAGCGTAATTTTCCATTCTTTCTCTTTTCCTGTTCAAAAAAATCAATCAAGATATATTTTGATTGATTTTTTTTAAATTATCTCTGATATCCGAAAATAAAAAGGAAATTTGCTTCAAATATGTGAAAATTAATTTTCATATCTGTACAAATTTTCTTTAAAATTTATTTGTTTTCTACTAAAAGAAGCTAAAAAAATAATCGAGCAAAATACAGATTTGAACAGATCCACGATCGATAAGATTATTTGATCATTGAACCGAATGAATCATTTAACCTTATTTTCAAGAGAAAAGTTGGAAAGATTAACGCAAGTTCTAAGACTAAGATTTCTGTCTGCACGCGATCCATCTAGATTGGAAAAGTTTTCACTTTTATTGTTCGGCGGGGGAATCGACGTTTCCCTTAACATTCCACCTCATCTACACGATTTTCATCGCGCATTCCTCGCAAAGGGGGTAACAAGTTCCATTGTGCAAATCACACGGAAAAATATAAGGAAGGGGATTACCGTTGTTAGAAATTCGAGATGTGATCGATCGCTGTTCGCTTCCTATTGTGTCAAAGGAGTTCATTGTGCCTCTGACCTCTTTTACGAATTCTCTTTTTAATCTTTTTCTTTTTTTTTTTTAAATTATATCATTCTGCAAGGAACAGATTCTTTTCGTTCTATGAACCCTTTCAAAAATATGACTTCGCCTCCGAATCCTTTGATTATCCTTTTTTAATTTAATTTAAAATTGTCGCAAAGAAAATTCTACTATCATATTGTAACGTGTGTTCTATCATATTGTAATGTTTTTAATGTAATAATGAAAAATATCGATATAATTTAATATTAAAATTAGTGTTTATAAAATTGTTGTTTTTGTGAATATTTCGAATCAAATTTATGTATATAAGAAAATAATTAATCGCGGAGAAACTTATTTCTTATCGTTAAAACTATTTAAATCTCTTTTCGTAACGACTAGGATTAAAAAATTTGATATTCACGGATATATTTCACGAACATCCCCTTCCTTTTTTATTTTCACAATTGCACGTGTCGAAACCAGGAATTCTTATATTAAAAATTTTGATGGACGTTGCTTTCAGTAGCCAGAAAGGACCTTAATTACTTCATCAATGTTAACTAAAGGAAGTTTTATGGATAAAAAGGAGCGCTAACTCTTTAAAATACCACGTAAAAGTGTGTTCAAGCTTGAAAATAAAAGAAAACGACCATAGCTTTCTTTTATTTTAACTAAAAAAAAGAAGAAGAAGAAGAAAGGCCTTCACCATGCGGTGAATGCCTGTTCGAAAGAAAAGATTAGTCCAATTCGATTCGAATAATACGTAAATAAGGAATCTTTCGAAACACGTTTGTTCACGGATAAAAAAAAAAAAACACAATGCATTGGAAACGATACAAAGATATTGAAAGAGACGATTCACAACCGCGTGCAATTCGTTTCGACAAACGTAAATAAAACAGGGAAAACGGATGAAGTGAATCGAACAACCATCCCTCTCTTTCTCTCTCTTATGGTGATGAAAGCCTACCATTCTCTTCCGTTTCCAAAATTAACGAGAAAAGTATGAAAAGAATCGGTTTAAGCACGGTTCTGAATTGATTTTGGCCGGGATCGAAAACAAAAAGATTGTTTACCGTGACGAGACGCGACGAAGAAAAAGAGAAGCCGATATCACCCTTTTTTCCCTTTCTTTTTTCTTTTTTTTTTTCCCGAAACGTTTTTCACCAAACGGGCAAATTGCCATTTCGCTCCATTTCCCTAGCTTCGCACAGAGAATGATCCACGTGTTCTAAACGCTTTTCGAAAGGATAAAAGGAGAAGGAGGGGGACTTGGGAACGAGAGATTAGATTGATCGCGAGTCGAAAGCGATCTGCGTGTGTATAAATGAAAAATGATCTCCTTTTATTATGTTCCATCTCGTGAAACAAGCGAGTTTCGACGAGATTATATCGAGTTGGACGAGCTTTGCCTGGATTAATTAAAAATGCCCGCCTGTTGTTGAATATTCTCCAATCCCGCGTTCATTCTACGAGTTCATAACACGGTTGAAATTATATAACGTGATTTACGGGGAGGCGAGAGCGAATTACAAGGAAGTGAAACGACACGGATTTCTTCTTTCGGATTCGATTCCTATTCCAGACTGTTTTTCGAACGAACTTTGAATAGGATCGATTCGTTCTATCAATGTTGCAAGGTGCAAAAATTATTTTAAAAAACTTTCGTTTCGAATCGAGAAAGGATCTCACGATTATTAATATCATGCTAGAGAATTTAGGCAAGAGAATTCTAAATAGAGAGAGACTGTTGTTACTAATTATTGGATGGAAGTTTCCCCTGTAATTCTACAACAATTTTAAAACATCTGAACTAACGTTCAAGGAATGAGATTTGAACGCGATGATGAGTTCTCGTTTGTACGAGAATGTATTTAATATATTCACTTTAACGAGACGTTAATTGGATTATAACTAAATGTTGGGCTATAATTCTATTTCTGGCTGACTGAATTCTGCTTCAGAGATAACTTCCTTTCAAGTGAGAAACGAATTCTACATGCTATTGTCCTAATTGATTGTAACTTTTACTACTGTTAAGTTGTTTCCATTAATTAATTCTTATTAGAATTACATTTATAATTATTATTATTTCAGTAAAAAATTTTTTATTCCTTTCCGTATCATTGTATCTGGGTTTTAAAAAATATTTTATATTCTAGCCACACGTGCATGACAGTTATCTCAAGGCACGACTATCCATATTTATTGTGGATATTTTCTACATCAACGGTTTTTGATACCAAAACTATTTTTCTTTAAAGCTCGTAACATTATTCTATTTCTAAACTATAAATTTTTCGTTCAAAAGAATAATATTGAAAAATTTCTATAAAAAAAAAAAAAAAAGACGAGAAAATTCCTATTAACTGAGAATTCCTGTTAAACCCAAATTACAATAATTTTATCAAAAAATGTCCTCATCTTTAAGCTACGATTATATACACTATCATAAATTTTTATTGCATTTCCTTCGAATAAACTTATTCATAATTTTGTATCGAAATCGTATTATACATAACCTCAATCTTAACAATCTTTGCACAACGAAATCGATTTGTACGAATTATATTGTTATCGACTTAAAAACAATTTCTCGCGATCCTGAGAAATTTATTATCTGCGCCTGTACGCGAATTTGAACGACGTTCTATTTAACATGTAGCATCCTGCACGGTAGAAAAATTATTGTCCATTTTAGGACGTACATTGAGCCGCGAATTTGGTCTATATTTAATCGATATCCCGAAACCGGAAAACTTGGTGCCAGGGCGTCTGTGTCATTGGCCGCTGGATACTAGAAAATTATACGCTGTGCCCAATGCACACACCCTCCCTTGTCCACTGTCATTTTCCTGGGTGTGGAAAATGCATTTGTGAGAGATCTATCCGCGAAAAAAACAGTGGATTCTAGATATTCCCTCTTTTGTCTCGTCCTCCCTGATCCCCCACACCTGAACCTTTGGCTTTCGGAATTGTTTTTATGAAATGGAAGAAATATCGTGACACGAGAAAAATACGTTTAAGGGGTCTATCGATCGTAGAGGCGAAAGAACAAAGATTCCTAGCCGAGATTCGTACTTCTGGCTTTTTGCTTTCGCGGAATTGGTGAAATATCGCATTACCGGGGATAAAACATTTGGTCCCTGGGTGAAATTGAAAGGGATTCTCGTGTCTCTTAAGCACAGGATAAACCAAGTATACGAAAAATAGAAATTACGAGAAATAAGTTGAAAAAAAAGAAAAAAAAATCTACGTTCTTTGACCAAATATAATATAGAAAATATTAACGTGAAGATTGTCCACGGAAATTTAAATAAATGTTTTCTCTATGTTAAACACAAATTAATACGATTTATTATGCTATTTATTAATAATAAATCGTATATTGAATTTATTAAAATTTGTTGAAATACAATGAGCATAAGAAATATAAGTATAAAAATGATGTGTGTGTATGTATATATATATATATATATATAAATTAATTAAAATTATTATATATTTGTTAATTTAAATTAATAGTGTACTTTAAAAATTTCAAAAGATATATTTTTTATATTTTTTATAAATATTGTTCAATAGCTTTAATTATAATTATTATACGAATATTCTTTATGCTCATACCTACAATATTCCGAAATATTAAAAATAAGATTCAATGTATGATTCGAATTGGTCGCCATCTTGTTTTATATTAATTATTTTATTATATATTAATACAAGCAAAGGTATCAATTATCTATAGAAAGTATATATATTTACGTGCCTATATTTATATAACTATAAATTTTATAATATTACAACAATTCTTTTATAGAGAAATTCGTATATATGAAAAACACGAGATAAAACTTGAAGCACTAAAAATAAAATTTAATGTATGATTCGAATTGGTCGCCATCTTAATTTATATATACTAATACAAGCAAAGGAATCTTTGCAATTACTTGAACTCTAGAATGTACTTATACGTCAATATTTATATAACTATATAATAAAACATATGATATTACAACAATTCTCTTAGTCATTCCTTCGTATATATAATCTAAATATGAGATAAAGTCTTTTTTTATTGTAATTTTAGCAATTGTCCTGCCTTCTACGTCTTTCGTATTGCGTCGTAGGAAACATGCTACGTATTTAACAGATTTAAAGTTTATTCTTGTACTTACCACTTCTGCGAATAAATATAGACGATACTTGGACTAAGATGCAACTCCTTATAGCTTTCTTGATGCAAAAATACACTTTTTACACAATAAAACTACAAAACTTTGCAAATTTACACTACTGTTACTGCGCACTTCACTTGACGACACTAGAATAGGAAACGAAGAAACTTGGCTGCGCATGCGCCAAGAGCAAGTAGCCAAAGAAAAGCCCGCCAAATGAATCTATTTTCTTAATTTATTAAAAATTAAGATAAATTTTGAATATTTGAAAATACAGAAAATTTTAGAATTTTTTTTTATAATTTTTACATTTTAAATTTCTTATAAAAAATGATTTTTTCATAAGAAATAGTAAATATGCAAGCAGCATCATAATAGAATATCCGGAAAATATTAGTCAAATTACTATCAAATATTTGTTTAATTTATTATGTATAATAGGAATGTTGTTTGAATTTTATTATTAGTGATCGTCTAAAATTATTTTATTAATATAAATTAAATAACTTTAATTAAATAAATGCTATTAAGCTGAAAATATTAATTCTGCTTATATATATTTTTGATATATATAATTTGACATATATTTTGATTATCAATCAAGTATAATCCATATTTTGAAATTAATTTTACATAAAATATTTCCAAAAATAATTTTATATATTTTTCTTGCATGTTATTGGTTAATTAATAATTGCAAATTGTACTTGATTTGACTAGTAACGTGAAGTTCGTCATTAAAGGAAAGTGATATTGTGCTTTGTGAATCATAAGTGGGCATTTATCGTTGAAAAAATAATTAATTAAAAATTTCGAATAAAGTTAATATAATTACTTATTAAATTAATTATTAAAGTACTAGAATAATATTTATTCATAGTTATTATAGCTATTATATAGTATCCATTTTTCATATAATTTTGGCAGTTTGGTACTTCGCAGTTATTTGCAATTATTTAATGCTTTGAACAATAAATTATTAAAATCACTTATTGAAATAACTTTATTCTTAACTTTAACTATTAAATTTTGCCCATTTATGTTTCAAACGTATACTTTACTCTAATTTTTCATATTAAGTACATACATCGAAGCTATAAAGAAAGTGATAAAAAATATACTGAAAAAATAAGATAGATTTATGTGTTTTTCGTTTTGAACAATCATATTTTACTACTATTTCAGCTATTTCTATGTAAGTAATATCCTGTTGTGAAATCTTTGAAAGTAAATGGCATTGTTCGAAATTTTTGACCTGAAATTTCTTTTTATATAGTGGTATGACGCAGTACATTGTGCGATTGACAGACTATATTTCTGTTCGTGACAAGACTACTTCTGTGTTACAGGTATATATTACACATTTTTTATAATTTATATTTTAATTTGTAATATATATTTGAATAATATTTTTCAAATTAAAATATATTAGAAACGCGAAAATACAAATCAATATATATAATACAATGAATATACTTTATTCATAAGTGTAATTTCAACCTCAATTATCCTTAATCTACTTCCTCTTATATTTTCCTTCTATAGCTTTATATTTGATAATTATAATTAAATAGGAATTTATATTTATTTTATTAATTTATCATTCAAATATTATTTAATGTAAATTTAATATTTTGAAAATATTAACTTAAAATAACCTAAAATAATTTAATAGTAAAATATATTATCAATATATTAGAACGTATTGCAATTCAACAATGAAATATATTAGATAGATTAGATTAGAATAGCTTAGAATGTATGTAATTCAATAATATAATATATTATATTATATTTATTTATATCATTAAGATATACAGAATATTTTTTGTATTTTTTTTTTTTTTTTACAAAAAGAACAGCTTTTTTTAAAATATTTCAAAATAAATTTTATTCTTATTAAAATAATATTCAAATAAATTTTAGTTTATGCAAGTATATTTAATTCTTCTAAATATTTAATATATTTATTTAAAAAACTAATCAAATAATAATTAAAAATAAAAATATTCTTAGAATAGATTTTAAATAGAAAATTTCCATTTAAAATTGATCCTAAATTAAAGAAACATTTAAAGTTATTTTTCTATAATTTATGTTCTAATTTATATTATTTGAATAATATTTCTCAAATTAAAATATATTAGAAATGCGAAAATATAAATAAATATATATAATACAGTGAATATATTTTATTTATAAATTTAATTTTAATCTCAATTATCCTTAATCTACTTTCTCTTGTAGTTTTATATTTTGTTTTCTTCTGTAGTTTTATATTTTGATAATTATAATTAAATAGGTATTTATATTTATTTTATTAATTTATCATTCAAATATTATTTAATATAAATTTAATATTTTGAAAATATTAATTTAAAATAACCTAAAATAATTTAATAGTAAAATATATTATCAATATATTAGAACGTATTGCAATTCAACAATGAAATATATTAGATAGATTAGATTAGAATAGCTTAGAATGTATGTAATTCAATAATATAATATATTATATTATATTTATTTATATCATTAAGATATACAGAATATTTTTTGTATTTTTTTTTTTTTTTTACAAAAAGAATAGCTTTTTTTAAAATATTTCAAAATAAATTTTATTCTTATTAAAATAATATTCAAATAAATTTTAGTTCATGCAAGTATATTTAATTCTTTTAAATATTTAATATATTTAATATATTTATTAAAAAAGCTAATCAAATAATAATTAAAAATAAAAATACTTTTAGAATAGATTTTAAATATGAAAATAGAAAATTTCCATTTAAAATTGATCTTAAATTAAAGAATTTAAAGTTATTTTTCTATAATTTATGTTCTAATTTATATTATTTCAATAATATTTCTCAAATTAAAACATATTAGAAATGCGAAAATACAAATGAATACAATGAATATATTTTATTCATAAATTTGATTTTAACCTCAATTATCCTTAATCTACTCTCCCTTGTAGTTTTATATTTTGTTTTCTTTTGTAGCTTTATATTTTGATAATTATAATTAAATAGAAATTTATATTTATTTTATTAATTTATCATTCAAATATTATTTAATATAATTTAATATTTTGAAAATATTAACTTAATAAATATAAAATAATAACTTAATAACCTAAAATAATTTAATAAAATATATTATCAATATATTAGAACGTATTGCAATTCAACAATGAAATATATTAAATAAATTAGATTAAAATAGATTAGAATGTATGTAGTTTAATAATAAAATATATTACATTATATTTATTTATATCATTAAGATATACAGAATATTTTTTGTATTTTTTTTTTTTTTTACAAAAAGATAGCTTTTTTTAAAATATTTCAAAATAAATTTTATTTTTATTAAAATAATATTCAAATAAATTTTAGTTCATGCAAGTATATTTAATTCTTTTAAATATTTAGTATATTTATTAAAAAAACTAATCAAATAATAATTAGAAATAAAAATACTTTTAGAATAGATTTTAAATATGAAAATAGAAAATATCCATTTAAAATTGTTCCTAAATTAAAGAAATATTTAATGTTATTTTCTATAATTTATATTCTAATTTATATTATTTGAATAATATTTCTCAAATTAAAATATATTAGAAATGCGAAAATATAAATAAATATATGTAATACAATGAATATATTTTACTCTTAAATTTAATTTTAACCTCAATTATCTTTAATCTACTTTCCCTTGTAGCTTTATATTTTGTTTTCTTCTGTAGTTTTATATTTTGATAATTATAATTAAATAGGTATTTATATTTATTTTATTAATTTATCATTCAAATATTATTTAATATAAATTTAATATTTTGAAAATATTAATTTAAAATAACCTAAAATAATTTAATAGTAAAATATATTATCAATATATTAGAACGTATTGCAATTTAACAATATATTAGATTAGATTAAAATAAATTAGATTAGAATAGATTAGAATATATGTATTTCAATAATATAATATATTATTTTATATTTATTTATATCATTAAGATATACAGAATATTTTTTGTTTTTTTTTTTTTTTTTTTTTTTTTTTTACAAAAAGACAGCTTTTTTTTAAAATATTTCAAAATAAATTTTATTTTTATTAAAATAATATTCAAATAAATTTTAGTTCATGCAAGTATATTTAATTCTTTTAAATATTTAGTATATTTATTTAAAAAACTAATCAAATAATAATTAGAAATAAAAATACTTTTAGAATAAATTTTAAATATGAAAATAGAAAATATTTCCATTTAAAATTAATCTTTTAAATCTTTTAAATTAAAGAAACATTTAAAGTTATATTAATTTTATAATTTTATATGTTTTTTATGTTTTATTGATTCCATTATATAGTATTTTAAAAATTTATATAACTTAAATATTTAATTTTTATTAATGTTATAATTTTCAATGTTTTATATTCTATCTCCACTAAGTTTAGTATAGTAATTAAAACAATTATTTCAAAATCATTTCAAAATTTCTATTTTTTTTTTAGTTAATATTTAAATTTAATCATATATGATATTCCCTTTATATTCTTTTATTTGATTTATTCTTTTATATGATTTGATTTGAATATAAGTTATATTTTTTTCACATTTACTTTTATCAGTGTTAAATTTTTTGAAATAAAGATTAATTTTCTTTGTTAATTTGTAAATCTGTAAGTATTTTTATCAACTTAAAACTCTTATAAATATCATAAAAAATTGAACAAAGTGATAGAAAAAAATAAAAATAAAATCTCAATCTCTCTTTGAAATAAGAATTCAAATTAGGTTAGATTAGCTTCTTTCAGAAGAAAATATTTTTCTCTTTTTGTTCTCTTTTTTTCATTTTCTTTGAGATTTCTTCTGAAATTTTAAACAATTGTATGTGTGCCACAATTGTTGTTTTAAATCTCAATTATCTCGTGTTTAATGTTCCAATTTCTAACGTGTTAAAAGATAAAAAAGAAAAAGAGATAAACACGAGCGACAGATGATCATGATTGCATTTTATCCACGATCAGAGATTCCTTTGCAGCCGAACAGAGATGAATTGGCTTCGTTTTATCTTTTCATTCTAGCTTTCATTTCATTCATTCGATAATAATCTCAGTGATCAATTTTTGAAGATACAGATCTGTTTGATGCATCGAATCAAATAGAATTTCAAATAGAATTTTCTTTTTTTAAACGATATTGCTTAGCTTATACACTTTTCAATACTCGTGAAAAAACATTGCTTTAAAATTTCACGTGAAAGCATACAATATGAGATATCATCGAATGAATACATTCATACAATTTTCTTCTCGATCGTTACTCTTTAGATCAAATACTACAAGGAGAAACTTTTAGACTAGTTCTTCTTGAATAGTGATGTAGAAACCATGGAAGTTTAGAAGTATTCTAAACTTGGCGATAACTATCCGTAGTGCGGTTCACGAAGATCTCGAAGATTAGCAACTCGTCTTCAATAAGTGACCTCTTGCAATGTATCAGAGAGCCGAACTTGCATACTATGCATCTTATAGTCATATTAATTGATCGATAGGAACTTTGTATAGAATAGTTTCGAATAAAATAGAGTTAATTACTCGTTCTGATACGTATATCCGACTGATATCTGGAATTTAGGAATTTTTATTCTAGTTTGAATAGAGATTAAACAAAGATAGCAAGCTCACGAAATATTTTAATCCTTTTGAACTAGCTTCTATTTAAAATATCATTCTATTAAATAACAAATAATATCAGAATCGACAATAAATGAACACGGTCGGTGACGAAATTTCGTAGCAATCCGAACTTCATTAACGCGATTCTCTCCCGTCAGATTTACGAATAACTAATTTAATCCACGCGATTCAAAGCTTCGAACTTCTAGCTCGAAATGTGAACACCTGCAGGGAACAGTTCAGATTAACTGTTATATAGAATTTAACGCGATAGAAGCGCGGGGAAACAAATGAGTCGCGGAATGGCAACTATTGTAACGACGGTATCTGTCGAATTCTGGAAATGCAAAGTGTCATCAAGGATTTCCATTGATGGTTTCACTGTCGATGCGTTGTTAGGGAGGGGGGAAAGGCGACTAAGAAAATCGACGAGTGAGTGATGGAACGTTGAATCGTGGAAATTCAACGCAAGTGGGGGATTTCGCAACCGGGGTCGAATATAGTTTCGTACTTTGGCGAACAGATAATTAGCGGAATGGAAGGAATTGATAGATGGTTAAATGGCAAGACATCGAATGAGACCAATGGCTTATAGTTGGATCTGTGTATGGATGAAAGCGCAGACGGAGAGTTCACGTGGAAATAGCTGATTCCAATTTACCAGTTTCTCGAGTAGGGATTATTTGAACTCAAACCAATTAAGTGAGCTTAGGTACGTATATACGACGGTACAGAGTGTATAATTATTTGCCATTGAAATTAGCCAAATTATGCTTTTCACCTGAAATATTTGGAAAATGAAATCTTTGTAGATTGTCAATTTCTTTTTAGGAGAAAAAGAATAGGTTCAAAGTTATATTTTTCAACGAGTATATTTTTAATAATAGAAAATGAGGAATAAAGGAATAATTTTTTATCTTCTTCAAGTTGAGAAGGGAACTTTGTCTCTTTTTTTTTTCTTTTTTTAATTGGATATGTAATCACACTTCGTATTACAATTCGCTTCGTACGTCTGCAACGTGCTTTTTATTTTACGAGCTTTTCCTTTTACGAAACATTGAGACTTGTACTATTTCCCTGGTACCAAGTTTCGTTTGCTCTAAAGACGAAGTTAATTACCCTCGACGCCATTCTCCGTTTACCCTCGCAATTCGGCCAAGCAAGGGCTGTTTATCTTATCTTTTCGCAATTTTTTTCCTTTTCTATTCGAAAGCAAACACTCCTCTACCTTCTTATCTTTTCTTCGCGAGGAATTATCGAATGACGGATTAGCGTAATATATACGATATCGTCCGTTGCCTCTCGAAAAGCCAATGATAAAATATTTGACGAAAGGTGATCAAATCTTGGATGTAATTCGCAAAAATGAAAAGAGATAATCGATGATAGTCTAGAAAAATTTAATTCTTTATTAAAACAAAATTTCAAACGGGAGAGCACTTCCTTTTTCATCAATTTTTAATCCTCGATAGACGATAGTAGAGAAAATTTAATTTTCAATAACAACTAACTCTAATTTTCCTTCCTCTCTGGAACGAAATTTTAAATAGAAAGAGAAAAGCTTCGTTCTTATTCGTCCCCTCGATTTTTCCTTTCCCGAAAAACAAGTTTGGAAATGGGGAAAAAAATGACAAGTGTCGTTCGATAGTCGTCTGAAGATGGTCTCAGCTAAGCTAACCTTAGAGCTTCTTCAACAATGCTTGGCGAACGGCCAAAAAAACATGACATTACGATTGTCACGTTTTTCTCTCGGTTGAGATTTCCGGGCGGGGACATCCGGGAGTCTCATCCGTTGGGTCGGTCAGCTTTATCACGGCTAAATCATCGGTCGTCTTGCAACCGATCCCAACGATCGATCGAATCACGAGGGAGGGGAGGGGTTTGTTTTTCCTCGTCTCTGACCCTCGATGTATCGGCCTAAATGTATAACTCGCGCTCGATTGTCCCTCCTTCGCCCGTTTCGTGCCGCACTTTTTATCCGTTCTCTCCTTTTGTGGACGCAACGGGATATTTTATTCCATTGTTGCCCATTGTTTTCGCGACAATAGGGATGAAAACTGCCGACAATTCGGAAGAAATAAGGAGGATTTGCTACGTTCGGTGATTTTCCGAGTGGAAAATTACTACTCGAGTGATCAGAATATAAAGGGAATCATAGAGTTGAGATATTTCTTTGTGTATTGGTTATTGCGATTTATTTGATCTGATGGAAAAAAAAGAGAAAAGTATTTTTCAATCATTATATATTGGAGATACCTTATTCAGATTCTCAAGTAGAGAATTGATCCATGATATAGAATCTATAGTCTTAAAAATTGTTTGGATTTTTCTGGATAGAAAGTATTCTATGTTTCTATAATTTCGAACTGTTCCAGTTTACTTGAATATGTTATCTCTAATTCGACGGATAATCGAATAGTGTGTAACTATTGTTGAATTTCTGTAGACAAAATTATTCTGTTTATACTAACGGATTCTCTGAAGAGAGATGAAAGTAGTGTAACGTTTCCATAATGTAATATATAATAAGAGATATTTGCTCATGAGTGTTGGAACCAAGTTCTGCAGTTGAAAATCGCGTAAAACTTGAGACACTTCGTTTCTAAAGTATCTTAGAGAGCTAGAATAATCTTGGCATTTCAGATTCGACTTTAAACACGGTTTTAATTAATTAATTTAAGCAATTTAATCCTCGAACGTCTTAATATTTTTCACTCTTCGATCATTTATATAACATCTCATATTCTTAACGAAATCGTAGCATCGTAATTGTCCTTTTTTTTCATATTCTCCATCGTGAATTCGAACTATGGTTTGATTATATGATTCCCCATTATAATTCTATCGATTCTACGATGTTAATCAGAATGTTTCACGGTCGACTAATAAAATGAAATATGCTCCATACATTGACTAGTTCATATCTCGCGAGCAACAATAATTCTAACATTGATAATGGGAGCAATAGAAGTCAATTAGGTAAACGATTTACGAGTAATTATGCTCGTAATTTCGGTTGTTTCGAGTCTCTAAATCGGCAGATATGAAATGGACATTGGCCTGTCGATAATTGAAATTTCAGAAATATGATTTTTACCAATAGATGGAGAATAATTTTCGCACGCAGAATCAATTTCTCTCTCCAATGATATTATATCATATTTAACATAAACATACTCTAAATATAATTCAAAATTATATCCAAGAAGGAGACATTTGTAAGCAAATTTCTATCCCAGACATGTTATTCTATTTTGCTATATACGATTATAATTTTTTAATCGTCTTTATCAATCTCGATCCCAAAAATGGAAAGTCGATCGATGATCTTATCGATCCTCTCGGTGAGAAAACAATTTCTTCTCGTGAAATCCTTTTCTTCGAGATAAGTCGCCTAAAACTGGCCTATCCTCACGTTCAAGGACCTCTTAATCGCGTCTGCCCGTTAATTGCGTGAAAACTTTATCCGATGAGCAGTGACAAGCTTAAAGGGGAAATTGTGGCTCACGAGATTAAGTTGGCGAGATATCGTTCTAATCTTGTCTCCGACTCTCTCTTCTCATTACTCACGAATACGATGCAACACGCGCCTCTCCCGCCGAAATTTCTGTTAAAATTGTCGATAAACCGTGCTAGCCAGCGAAAATGCTCTTCCTCGTTACCAATTTTAAGCGGTAAATGGAACTCTGTTCGCTCTGTTATTCGATACGGTGTATCAAGCGGGGAAATTTTATGGGGAAATGGAGATTTATTCGTTTTTCGATATCGTCGGATGATAGCAGTGAATTTAGATAGCTTTTATCTGTTAGGATAGATGTATGTCCGTTGCTTTATCTAACCCGAAATTTCAATCTGGATCGATAATTTGGAAATTTTTTAGAAAGCGAATCTTTTTTTTTTTGTAATTAATTAAACAGTAGTGATATTTCTTTGCCGTGAGATTTTATTTTTCTTGTGATGGAATATGATGTAGGAATTTAAGTATTTTTATATTGCTTGTGAGAGATTTTATTTTTCTTGTGATGGAATATGATGTAGGAATTACTAGTGAAAGAATTTAGGTATTTTTATATTGCTTGTGAGAGATTTTATTTTTCTTGTGATGGAATATGATGTAGGAATTCATAGTGAAAGAATTTAGGTATTTTTATATTGCTTGTGAGAAATTTTATTTTTCTTGTGATGGAATATGATGTAGGAATTAGTGAAAGAATTTAAGTATTTTTATATTGCTTTTGTTTTATTTTTCTTGTAATGGAATATAATATAGGATTTCTAGTGAAAGAATTTAAGTATTTTTATATTGTTTGTGAGAGATTTTATTTTTCTTGTAATGGAATATGATGTAGGAATTAATAGTGAAAGAATTTAAGTATTTTTATATTGTGAGAGATTTTATTTTTCTTGATGGAATATGATGTAGGAATTACTAGTGAAAGAATTTAAGTATTTTTATATTGCTTGTGAGAATTCTTCAGTTCAATTATATTACTCTATTTCTCCTGTTAATATACAGTAATGGAATCTATAGAAAATGTAACGATATACACGACGTGAGAATTTAATTCTATTAAAATTTAAATATCCCTCGTTGCATATTTATAAGTCTTCCAAACTAAGTATCGATGATTAATTCACGTCTGTTGCTTGATTTTCTATATGGCCAGAGTTATCAGTTATTTGTGAATCCCGTCCCTATGACAACATTTCCACACAACTATAATTTGAACTAATAAGCACGAGTATAGTAGGAGACAAATTTGCATATACTGTGTACTGCTACTGATATTCGTAACACGCTTAATTTACATCCCATTAACGTTATTTGACCCGCTTTTGACCGGTTGAATTTCTTAATTAAAATATCGTGTAATGAATAATAATGAAGAAAGTGTGATAATCTTGTTTCTTTTTCTTTTTGTAATAATTTTAAACGTGTCTTATATCAAACTATTCATATTTTCTTCATTACTTGTTCAATTCATTATAATTTATAACACGAAAAAATAATTTTAAGCGTATCAAACGTGATTTTCATACTATCTTCTTTACTTATTGATTGTATAATTCATTTTAATTTAATCATAGATCGTCGGTGGAAATATCGATAATGAAAAAATTCTTTTTTTTTTATAATAATTTTAAACGTGTCTTATATCAAACGTAATTCTCATTTTCTTCATTATTCATCCATTGTTGATAATTCATTATAATTTAATCGTTGGTGGAAATATCGGTTAGATAATTTATAATATGAGAAAATAATTTTAAACGTGTCTTATATCAAACTTTCATTTTCTTCATTATTCGTCCATTGTTGATAATTCATTACAATTTAATCATAAATCGTCGAAATATCGATAATAAAAAAAGTATAATAATTTTTCTTTCTTTTTATAATGATTTTAAACGTGTCTTATATCAAACGTGATTTTCTTCATTACTCGTCGATTGTTGATAATTCATTTATAATTTAACGATAAATCGTCGGTGGAAATGACGGGTTGAATAATTTATAATACGAGGAAATATGGAAAAAGTGGTGGAAGCGATTTAAAATAAAAAAAATTGCAACAAAATAATTGCTGTTTCGCGAAAGAGATCCTTCCCGTTGGCGAGATATTAACGTTCGTATTAAAAAAGTTCTGGACGGTTGACAAACTATTCATATAGCCGGCCGAATATCGCGATCGTGATTTCAGCTTGTCGGAACAAGCAAGCAGAAGAGATGCTTGATTTACGATGTCCATTGAATAATGGGATTACTTTCAATAAATTTTGATTATGGGCCGGATATAATCTACGACACCTAGTACTACATCATTCCTGCCAATTACTTACACACTCGATAGTCTGTGTATTTATACATAGGAAAGATCGTATCTTCTACGGATTAAAGTAAAATATGGAAATTAGAAATTTATCGATGCGTGAAAGAATTTCTATTTCGATACAGCGTTTTGTATATTCAAAATTATACAATAATTTTTCATAAGGGGAATGATTAAAAAAAAAAAATTGTTTCATTTGCATATTTGGGAAATAAACGTTGTTGTATAATCAAAGTTGAATTAATTAAAATGGAATATTGTTACTGCGATGGTTACAATCATATCAATTGTTGTATCAAATGGATTACGTTTCCGTTGAGACAAATATTAACTTGAAATGCAATGTAATTTTACACTTCGTTTCATTTCAGTTCTTCCATACTAACGATGTTATTTCGGTGATTACTTTATCGACAGTCGATGAATGATGATGATGGAAATGACGTAATTAATTGAATATAAAATTAATTGAATGCAAAGACATACACGTACCTGGAATATATATAGATATAATTCCATCAAGATAATACGATATTTATATCATAAAAGTGATTATCTTTTAAACTTTTAATTTATATTTAAATTATATTTCACAAAATATCTAAACAATTTTCATTTCTATAAATTTTGTACACGAACCGAGTTAAATGAACCGAATAATTCGCAAATTCAATTAAATATACACGGGTAATAAATTATTGCGAGAGAATTGTTTATTCATGATTTGAAACACGTGATATTCATTTTCGAAAAAGAATAAAACAATTACTACATAACGTGTAATATTGAATCAAATATATACATAATATTTATTCAAACACTTTCGCAATCCTCTAATCACACGTTTCAACAAGTTCATACAAACTTTAATTTACTCTTACTTAAACTTAACAATATATTACACTCGCGTTCGATCAACTACAAACTCGAAACAAAATCACACATACACACATACACATATACATATTCGTGAAGCAACATCTAGATATCAACCCCTAATCTGAATCCACACGGAAGATCAACGTCGTCGATGTCAACTATTGCTGGAAAGCAGCCAAACCAATCCGTTTCGACGTTGCGTGCAATGAGCAATGATTTATTTACCGAGCCGATCGACCGATACCTTCGCTTCATCTCGATTAAGCCAAACACTCGTCGACCCTTCCCCCATCCCCCCCTCCTCCTCCGTATCCCAGGCTGCGTCGCGAGGGGGAAAAAAATAGAAAATCGATGAATCGATCGGAATTCAGTTATTCGAGCCGCGACCCAGATGCATAAGGGGGGTTGATTTTTAATTAACACCGGAAGGAAATTTGTTATCGATTTGATCGACTCTCGCCCCGATCATCCACGAAAAATAGTCGCGTCACGGATCGTTGACGTGGTATATGGACTTAGATAGCTATGGAATTACGCATAATTATAATTTGGTGGAGAAATTTTCACGAGTTTTGCGTTTGATTACAGGTGATGGATTTTGTTTTAGAATGTGGGGTATTGATCGAAATTTGACGTTATTGGTTTGTTATTGGGTCGATTGAAAATGGGAGAATTTTACTGGTAATTCGGATATCGATATTGTGATATATATATATATATATATATATTGGAAGGGATGGATGGGGATGATTATGATATTTTGGCGGGATTTCTGCGTGTTTGTATTTTTAATTGTGGAGAGAAGCGTTTGACAGAGGCTCGTTCCAATTTTGCTAAGCTTCTAATTATTATTTTCTACTATCGAATTATTTCGCGATAAGATTGTTTCACCCTCCCTTCGAAGCTATTAATCTTTACTTAAGAGTAATTGCTTCGAAGATTATTCTCAGACGCTATATAAATCCCTTCGATCTAAATATCTAAATATCTGGAAAAAAGGAAAGGATAACGCAATGTAAATTATTACATTTAGAATTTAAATAATTTAAAAATATCTATACCTTTCTTCCTATTGATTTTTAACAATCGAAATTTCATTTCGATTTAAAATTCGTGACTCGTGATCGTAACACGAATTTCTAAAGAGGAGAGGGAACACTTTGACCGGCGCATCGTCAGATGATGCGAATTTCAAGTGGTATAAGGGGGAGGAGGGAGGGGAGGGCGATATTTCACGAAACCGCGAGTCCATTTTCATCAGACTTTGAGGATTACCTCGACATCCTTCTGGTTAATCAATTTCCCTCTTCCATTTTCGTTCCAGGTTGGTTTCGTTCCACGGCCGTTCAATGAAAATTCCTGGCGTAATAAAACCGGACACGGAGTGACACGGAGCAGATAAAACTTCAACGAAATAAGCTATGTAAATAAACGCATGCGAAGGGGGATAAAGAGGTGATACGGGAGCGGCCGGCGAAACGGGGTCATTGGTAGCTTTTTCCCCCTCTGCCCTCCCCCCCTTCCCCGTTCATTTTTACGCTCGCCAGCGAAGAGAAACCCCAGGTGAGATGTTTGCCTGTTCGAGATAATTACGGCCACTATATATTCCGTATAATCTCTAATTATAGATATAGATATATTCCCTTAACGTGGCTTCAGTTCCCCCCCTTTTTTTTTTTATTTTTTTTCATTTCATCCGCCGCAGGGAAATTCATCTATGATTAAAAAGATAGAATGATATTTTTATCGATCCTTTCCCATATATTATATCCATACGTTTGTATTTGTGTTTGTATTTTCGAGCTCGTTTCTTTTATATCTTATAATACACGGTTAATGCATGTCTTGAGATTAATGTGATAATCATTGAGCGATTGAAAATATTTTTTTTGGTTAAAGTGGGAATTAATTTGTATTAGATTTAACGAGTGAAATTTTATGCATGCGAATTAAGGAAATTTATTTATTTATTTCTTGTTCGAAGGAACAATAGTTTGTAATATCTAATTTTTCAAAGTTTTTTTTTCCTTCTTTTTTAACGCTCTTACTCTAAATTTCCTTCCTCCCCTTCTTCCCTTTATCGCGCTCTAGTTAACTTTAAATTTTCACGACGCTAATTACCGCTCTATGGAGCATTTTCAACTGTAAGAAAATTATTATTATTATTATTCCTCGTTAAAATGCAATTTAACCAGTTCACCGGGACAGAATAATTTAGAGAAATTTGTTGATCCTTTGCGCGAAAATAAATCCTCCCTTTGTACATACTTATTCCTCTATTGGGTCGTGTAACAATAAGATTAATTCGATCTCGATATTTCGATAGATCCAACGATTATAAAATTCTATCTGAACAAAAACAAAACAACAAAATATATCCACGGTAATAATAAAGATTTATTTAACGAAACACTCGTCGAATTACATCCCTCCAGACGCGAATCGAGAAAGGATCATCCGCGTGGAAAGGATGGGCGGGTTAGGCGGGTTAGGCGGTCTCAAAAGAAATTAAGGCGATAAAAGGTAAACCGCGGCCGTCGTATCTGTATCGATTCGACACATCAAAGGGGTTTTCACGGCTAATTTGCGGCAGATACGTTAGCGAAATCAACGAACCAAGCGTGCAACGAACTGTCCGCGGAATGACTGAGTCGCCCCAATCAATCGGTTACCGACCGAGTCCCGGATTTCCGCCGACGCTTTTATGCGAGGTGGAGGAGGAGGAGGAGGAGGCTCTCCGACGCGCCAACGCCATCGACTTGGCGAGAGGTTGGACGGTCAATAAAAAAACAATTACCACGGCCCGTGGCCGTAAAAAAAACCCGTGGACACTATCCTCTTCCAAACTTGGGATACATAGTTTTTACGCCACGGAAAATTGCTTCTGGTGGGAACGTTGGGCCGACAAATGCCCGATAAAATCCGATTGCCGATTCCCGGCTCGTGAAGGGGGGATTCGTCGTTGATTCGATTAAGCCGGTTGAAAATTTCGATCGTCAACGATACAAAGTCGATTCGAAAGTCGCGTCTCACCCACCACGTTCTTTTTCCTCTCGTTTTTTCCTTTTTTCGTTTCCTTTTCTTCCAGGATGTTAGAGAATAAGAATGAAAATCGAAACATTTATCTCGTGTTTGTTGAGATTATTGATGAATAATAATAAATTGGGTAAGTAATTTTGTGGAAAGATTCTTTTTTTCTTTTTCTTTTCTTTTTTGGTTATGGTAAGATAGAATTGGGTGTTGTATTTTGGATGAAGTGTGAATTGTTGTTGGATTAAATGTGATGATTGATTGGGCAGGTAATTTGAATAGAATTTGGAGAAAGGTTTTTTGTTTCTGGATGAAATTGGATTTCAATTATGGTTTTAATTAGATAGAAGAAATTAGAGTTCGCGAAATTGGATAGTTATGCTTGAATATCTCGTAATTTTTTCCCCTTGTTATAATTAAATTTTGTAAGTAAGTTTAGTAGAAATTTGGTAATTTTATCGCTCGTGTTACGTAGAATATATGTATAAAAGAATATTGGTAATTATAATGCATGTATAGATAGATTTTATAGATTAATTATTGAATTATTTCGTTCGAAAGGTAAGTGATCTCGTATTGAGAGAAATTCTCTATAAAATTTGATTTATTTGATATAAAATTTAATCGAAGTAAACGGTTAATTGATTCGATTAATTGAGTATTAGTCACACGGGATTGGTATTATTTTTTTATTTTTTTTTATTATTTACATATCTTTCAACTCTAGTGATTTCATTAATTATCCGAATTTCTGAAATGAAAAAAAAAAAATATGATAAAATATTACAATATTAAAAATTCCAATTCCAATTAAAAAATAATGCGTGTAATTAATTAGATTAGAAAAAAATTTTCAATGCAATTCACGATTTATTCGTATTGACATCGTTGATCAATTGCACTTCGAATTCTTTCACGTAGAATGGCACTTTTTACACCGGAGGGTGCTCCATTCCATCACAGTAGTACGACCCGTGAATGATCAGCCGATAGAAGCGCGTTAAGCTCGAATATAATACAAAAACGGAAACGTTATTACTCGAACGAAAAATCGTTGAACTGTTTCCGTTTATTTTCACCGTTGTTCACAATTATTGATTATTAATAACAAGAGTTTAAAGGAAAAAAGAATTGTACATTTTACGAATGAAAATATTCCTTTCTTTTCTTTTTCTCATTTCGTAACACAGATAATATATTTATCTGTATAGAGTTCAATTGACGATATCTTATGAATAAAAATAAATAAAAATCTTAAAAAAAGATAATTTTAATTCGGTATTCGATATACGTATACATCTCTTTTGGGTATACGGACGTAAATTCAGACTTGCGAAAATCGTCCGCAATTGCAGTTCATTGACGGTGATATCGCGCGTTTCGGTTATTATCGGTTTTTCCAATAATTCGGCGGTCCAAGGGATATGAGCGGCGATAAAGGCAAATAAAACAAGGAATCGGGTTTCCGTTTATCGGCGAGCGCCCGAGTCAAGTAGCCCTTCTGAACCAGGGGGAGGGGTGGAAAAAAGGGGAAAGTGAGCGTAGGAAGAGCCCGCGGGGCGGCCTGCAAAAGCGGATTTTCGAACAGAGCGCTCTTTGCTCGAGGCGTCCGCCAGCTTTCCGGTCCTCGAAACGAATATAACTTTTTCGCTTTGCGCTTCATTTCATTTAAATTCACCCTCCCCCTAATCATTTGCATATTATGCCTCTCCCCTCACTCTGAAAGGTATTGAATGTGAACCAATAAAATTACAACATTAGGGAAAACGGTCTCGAACTTTACGAAAGGAGATATTTTAATTTGAATGGCCACATTTTCTCGATGGCCATTTTTTTTTGGGAGGGAGAGAATAATCGTTCGTAGTGAGTTTTTAGACGTTTCAATATTAAAAGGAGAATTATGAATTTGAACGAATACTAATAATATTAATTTTGTGCATTTTTAATTTAATTTAAAATCGATTAAAAAATAATTCAATCCGTCTGTTCGCTGGAAGTATTAATAGTAATTTTTCAGACAGGGATTTCTTTCAAAATTTCTCTTTTATAAGAGACCATTTCAAACTATTATTCGAATTTCCTTCGCATTGGAAATTGCGATCTATCAATAAGAAATCGCAAAATTGTCCATTAGCAAAGGATAAATTGGAGAGTGAGATCGACTTGGAAGGCGACAATAGTAGAACTTTAACTATAATTTAACTGTCTTAAATGATCTCGACTGGGAAAATTGCGTTTCGGGATGAAATCGATCCTCGAGACAAATAACTTTTTCCGCTCATTCGATTAAGGGGGATAATTTGTAGTTCGGACAGGATTCCATTAACTTAAACGCGGCTGGTTAAACGTCATCATCTCCTCGCCTCGACTCAATCTCGATGTAGGGCGCTTAACTTGGACAGTAACGATTATGGTCGACTCATCGCGTCATAACCGAGAGTTTGTGCGTCGATAACTCTTCCGACCGACACTCTTCTCCGTGCTGAAGCTTTGCATAATTATCGAATAAGCGGATGAATTGATTTCTTGAATTTCTTCCTGATTCTTCTTTTCGATGATTCTTTTCTTTTTCTTTAACTTGATGATTAAAAATAAAATCCTCTTTTAGAATTGTGTCAAATTGTAAGAAAAAGAAAAGAGTTAGGTTTAACTTTTTATGATTCTATTTGAAAAAGTTTCTTCGCAGAGGTGAATTTAAAAAAGTGGTATTTTTGACAGGATAGTTTTTCCCAAACGTCTTTCCATCCGAGTCTTATCATTGGAAAGGAGATTACAGATGCGATATTCGCGCTGTAAACTTTCCAGAATTTTTATGGCCGCTATATTTTGCAACAGATCATACTGTTGAGAAAAATATCTGTCAGCTCATCTAAAATTTTATCACGCATTCGATTTATCGACAATTTAGAAAACTTCACTACAATATTAAACGTAACCTTATATTAGAAGAAGGTGATTCCCCCGTTTTATGCATCCAATCCAATCTTTATACTTTGAATTTTTATATTTTTATCCGTTAGACGTAAAGTTATCTTATGGTCGAAGAAAAATATATAAAACACGGACTATCTGGATTAAAAGAAAAAAAAAATTGTCCAAAAATTTATGCATCAAAAATTCATAAAAACATTGTCGAGCAGAGCGATTGAAATATTCATTCTTTAAATTAGCTTCTTCTCCCTCCCCCTTCTCCATTCGAAAAACTTTAAAAAAGTTTAATTTCGAGGAACTGGAGTAAACACCTGGAAATAAATTCACAATGCCCTTTCTTTCTTCTTTCCCTTCCTGTCTTCCTTGAAGAATTAGAATCGTTACGTTCACCAACCACTCTCTTTCTCTCTCCCCAAATCCAAGAGTTCGAGTTTCAACCCCCTCCTCGAACCTCCTTCTTTACAAACGTATCCACGGATATTAAACTCGCGGAAAATCCTTGGACAATCGCGAAGTTTCGAGAAGTATGATCGTAGTCTTCAGAATTCGGTGGAAAGGCGATTAAGAGAATCGCGGGAAATATCCGGGCACGAACGATTTATCTTGACGCGTTAACAGGCCGTGAGGAACGACCTACTTAGATCCGGAACAGCCGTGTGTATGTTTCGATTCCGTGGAGGGAATAACAGCCGTGAAAACTTGCGTTACCCGAAGTTACGTTACCCGATTTCTCCTCGACCACGACGATCGAGAACTCTCGAGATAATGAGGGGATTTTGAGAAAGCAACCGGTTTAACTTCTCTGCATAAAAGCGTGTCTGTCCGAGGGTGATAAACCTTCCTCCTCCTCATCCTCTTCTTCTTCTTGGAGAATCTTAGACTTGATATCCTTTAGATTTGAAACGTGAGGATGGTTGGTTCGGTTTTCAAAAGGGTGGTGACAGGTTTTGTCAAGAATTATCACAGTCGTCCCAGCAACGGTCTTATCAACCGTAACCGACGTGGAGATCTGTTTTTCGTTAATTGGGGGTTGAGGAGAGGGAGATTCGAATGTTTAGTGAAAGATATAGCAGGATATAGTTTTATTGTTTTGACGAAGAATATCCTTGGTATTTCGAGCAAATTAAAATGTTATTTGGTTTAATTTTCTTATAAATAATTCTTGAATTTTTATTTCGAACGATATACGAGTTTAATGAGAATTAAAATAGATTTTAAAGCAAAAAGTTTCTAAGAAATTTTTCTCCAAAGGTATAGGTTTTGTTAAAATTTAATAATATAGAAATTTTCTTTTTCATCAACTTCTTTTCTTTTAACAGTATCGAATATTTATAGTCGCGCAAAATTAATTTATTAAAAGGGGGAAAAAATCTCCGCATTTATATTATTTTCTCGACACTGATTAGTGATCCCTTTGACAAATACACGGACAACAAACATCGAGGGGAGCAAACGGTGTTGCGTCATGGAACACGAACAGATACCAAATACGCAAACACGCTCCCTGCCTCCTCCTTTCGTTAACGAATTCCGTGCACGAAGGGCTTGCCCAACCTTCTCATCGCATTGTTTATCGAGGCTCGAAATTTTGCGAAACGTAGCAGCGAACCAAGGACGCGAACTGTAGCCAAGAACCGGTTAGAAGCGACGAAGCCGTCTCCGGATTCTCGAAATTATCGAGAAACCGAGGGATGAACCGGTATTCAGGTTCTTTGGGAATTGGCACGCTGCGAGGGCGCGATAAAGCCATTGGTTCCAGGGGAAATCTTTGCGGCCAAGCTGGCCGCCGTTATTCCTCACATTCTTTTCATTTCTTCTTCTCGTTCCATCATTTCTCTGAAATATTACTTTCTGCGTGTTTACGTTGAATTTATCGAGATCAAGCTTGATCTCTTAGCCAGCTTTTTTAAATTCTCGTTTCTTTTAATTGTATTAAATATCCTTTTCATCAATTGAATTAATTTGTTCCTTCTACTTCCACTTTTATTTCATTTTTTCCTCGGCCTTCATTTATTCAAATCTCTCCGATTTTTACCTCAAAATCGTGCAAAATGTGAAGCGTCACGAATACAGTTTTAACAATAATCATTTGACACACGCAGGAATGATTAGGTCCCTCGAGCTAGGAGACTGTAAGATTTCCTTGCCTTCTGGACGAGAGTCGAGCGAAGATATCCGAAAACTTAAACTCGGCCAAGTTAAATTAAGAGTCGGCTTTCAATTAGCGCGATAAATCGGGGGAAACTTTCGCCACTTCTTCTTCTCCGCGTCGATGACGTAGCGTCCGAATGAATCGACAAATTTCTAGATTCTGGAGAGGGAGGGTTGTATCCAAAATCGGCTTCCCTTTCGATATCGAAGGGATAATGATGATTAATTCTCGAGAATTTAACTCGATTCCGAAAAGGGATTTCGTAAAAATTCTGTTTCCTCCCTCTTTGGAAATTTATCGGCGATTTTAACTGGTTTCCCCGAGATTGACCTCTCGATTTAACGGGGAGAGGGTGATTTATGGAAGGGCGGAGTCGGGAGGGTAAATGAACGGTTGGTCAGTGACGAGCTGGATAATAGGAAAGATGGGAGGGGAGGGAAAAAATGTATTATTCTATGTAATTCGTTGGAGACGAAAGGGAATTTCGTAGGTTTTCGAATCCTTTTTCTTCGTGTCTTAAGTCATATCGATTTCGTTGCATACGATTCAAGAGAAAGATTTAAGGAGATCTTGTACATTGAAATTTTATTTATTTTCTTCGTCTTGGATTTTTAAAAATTATACCCTCATCCTGAAGTATAATTAATATTTGTCATTTTGTTGATCGAATAATTAAACGCAAGAAAATACAATAAAGAAATCGAAGGAATCTAAATCAATCATAGAAATTCTTCGTGTAATTAACCAGATATCCCGATAGAATTTTGAAGATGCAAATTTGAACGCAAGAAAATACAATAAAGAAATCGAAGGAATTCAAGTATCATAGAAATTCCTCGTACAATTAATCAGATGTCCCGATAGAATTTTGAAGATGCAAATTTGAACGCAAGAAAATACAATAAAGAAATCGAAGGAATCCAAGTATCATAGAAATTCCTCGTACAATTAACCAGATAGAATTTTGAAGATGCAAATTAATTTTCTTAATTTGCAAGAAAATTGCGAATAATAACTGCCCCCTACTAGTTCCATTTGAAACGTTGAATTTTTAAGAAGATCCTTCTTCCATCAACCCAAAGAGAAATTCTTCCTCATTCCGTCCAGATAAACGCGACGTTTGACGCTTGTTAAATTTTCATACACAGTTTCCTTCTACGAAAATTAAGAACTCGGAGGCGGAAGTCAAGAGACGAGCAAAGCCAAGAACCAAGCTTTCTCGCGTGTCAAAAGTTTATCCATGACGTTTCCCCGTGCATCTCCGCGTCAACGATCCCGGATACTTCAATCCCGATCCGTAAGAATCATCTCTGGCTGGAAATCGAGGTCACAATTTAAAGAAAAACTTCTCTCTCTCTATCTCTCTGGACGAAACTTGGAAACTCGTGCATTAAACTCATTAATGGGGATGGATTCTGCTCACTTGTGTCCTCTGTTAAAAGTTGCCACAGTCGCAACATACGTACGACTGATATCCGTTCGAGCAGTGGATCTCATTATCTACAACTAAGAGCAGGAGGTGTCTCATAATTTGCACAATTTCTGTCTGTCGAGAGGGAGAAATTTCGGGAGCTGCTGAAATAATAACTTTGACGAGTTAATGGGTACGATTCTTCGCGTTTGCCGAATCATTTTCACACGGCGGTGAAATTGGTTCGGGGGCAAATTGCTGTGATTTAAATGGGAATAATTTGGAAAAGTTGTGATAGAGTTCCTCGTGGATGATAGCTGGCGTGTAAATTGGAAGCTTTGGAACGAAATTTCCTTCATTTTTACCTTCTCTCTTCTCGGTTTTCATTATCCAAAATTTTACCTTTGTATATTTATATATAGAGATCGTGTAATTATCGATGATTCATCACGTTCCATTTATATCTCGAAGAGTTTTAAATAAGGATTTGGATTTTCATAACATTTTCGTAACATTTTTTCCAATCTTTACGTGAATCATTGATTGAATTACGAAGCTGTATAGAATTTCAATTGATTTCACAGAGAAAACTTTAAGAAGATAGAATTCTGACGATAAAAATGCTCTGTATATCAATTTTGAAACATTTAATTATTTAATATCCTAACGAACTTTTAAACAATAAAATGAAATGTCGAATAATCTCTAACAAGTGAGCGGATATTTCTTCTTCTATCAGAATTCGCGAAGTGACACTCTTCGAGTGCATACGGATACAGATTTTCCCCTTGCATGAACTTTCACGATGTCGGTTCCTTCAAAAGCGGTGCAAGTTCTCTTGGAAAAGTACAAACCGTAGTTATACGAGCCGATACGAGAGGCGCACACGCAAATGGAACTGTGCTCGAATTCCTTTGAACCGAACTTGGACAATACTCAATTTTTGATGTCGAGCAGATCGATATAGGAAACTGGAAAATCTCCTTCGAAAAAATAATTTCGAAACTTATCGTAGAGTGTAAAATAGCTAATGAAAACTGGGATGATCGAGAAGTTGTTTAGAGAGATTGGATATTTTTAACGTTTAATTAAAACTGTATTAAATTCGTTTTGTCAATACGATACTTTAAAAGTTTTCGTGGATGAATTTATTACCTCCACTTGTATTATTATTACTCGTAAAATGTATATTTTACAAATATACTGAAAGAATAATATTGAAATGTTATTTTGAAATGTTGGAGAAAAATGATTTTCATGGATGAGTGTATCGCATATATATATATATTGAAACGTAGAGTGAAAAAAATTAAGTGTTACGAGAACCGAACAATTTTTCCATTTTTTATTTTTACAAAGTTTCAAGAGTTCACATTGAGAACAACACTTTATAATTTTTTTCCTCCCCATAAATATTATTTTCCAAAAAAAAAAATACTCGAACAATTTAAATTTAAAAATCCATTTAAAAAAGAAGACAGCTATATCACTCGTATCATTTTAAACGATCACTTATACGCATTTCTTAATAATTATTCTACCATCGACTCGAAACCAATTCACCATTTGGTTATTTCATCATTAGAACAAGATTGGAGGGGGGAAGATGGATCGAAGCCGATTGACCGATATCTCGATCCGAATCCGGACGATCAATCTTGGACGAACGTCTTTATATAAGCCCCTTCTCCAGAGCAAACAGAGTAGTTAGGAAAGTAGGGGGGTGGAGGGTTGGACGGGTTCCGGATTGCTCCGAATTCGTGGATTTCCCGTTATCGCCGGTGTCCGGAGTCACGTAACGGAACGTAAAGACGACTTTGAGCATTGTAACGATAGCTTTCGCAGCGTGTAACGCAATTGGCCACCCTCCTCCTGGATTGGATGCACACAGGTTTTGGCTGGGGACGGGGAGGAGGGTGGTAGTGTGGTAGTGGATGGGGGCAGAGTGGCCGGCAGAGTAGCAATAGCTTTGATCCAATGTTTGCTACAATGCGTGCACGTAAACGTGCCAAATCTAGTTGTTCGATCGTTCATTCGATAGGTTTGACAAGACCGTCTGATATGGTGGTTAGGCCGGCTGTAGATCCGTTGTCTCTGCCAGAATCATTAGGATCCGTTTCGATTTTGTTCACCATCGATTTGTTGTACGAAATTGTGGTTAAGTGGTTAAGGATCGATTGTAAAGGAGGTATAAGCAAAAATGAGGAAGGGTACACAAGTTTTTTAATAGACTTGGATTGGTATCATCGTGTATTATGATGTTTTTCGCGGAGAAACTCTGAGGTTACGTAAGAATCTTTTTTATTTCTCGTTATAGATTCATTTTGAATTGGAATAATGATATCTTCTAATCTGATATCTTCGAGTTGAGAATTTTTTCTTTTTTAAATTCAGATTCGAGGTTTAAATTTGCATAAAAGAAATTTATGGAATTAAGTGGTTAAGGATTGATTGTAAAGGGGGTATAAGCAAAATGAGTAAGGGTACACAAGGTTTTTAATAGAGTTGGTTTGGTATCGTCGTGTATTATGATGTTTTTCGGGGAGAAACTCTGAGAGGTTACATAAGAATCTTTTTTTTTCTCGTTATAGATTCATTTTGAATTGGAATAATGATCTTCGAGTTGAGAATTTTTTCTTTTTTAAATTCAGATTCGAGGTTTAAATTAAAATTTGCATAAAAAAATTCTTTCCCCATGAAATTTGTTTTCCTCGATATTTTTGGAAAAGAGAAAAGAAGATTATCGAAATGTAAATTGTTCCATTTTCGTTTATTTTTATCTTGATCAATCATAATAATTTTTCTCAAACCAATTTTCATGCGACCATCCCATGTACATTCGAATATTCAAGTTTTATCGAGTATCCAATGTATAAATTACCTTCTTTACTCGTCCAACGAAACAATCCCCCGTTCGCCCCGTTTCCAAATCGATTTTCCCTTTTCGAAGCGACCATCTACCTCATCTATCACCTCGAAAGCCAAACAACGACTTGGAAATCCATTATTCCAAATTAAAAGTGATCTCCTTTCCAAGTCCCGTTTAACTTCTCTCATTCGTGATCATCGAGGCACGGAATGGCGACCATTCTTCGACCACGAGATATCCGCTCCGACCAGTCCTTAACCCTTTCGCCACCATAGACGAGATGAACCGCGGGACCACAATGGAATCGTTAATGCAATTCTCTGGACGAGATAAAAAGAAAGAAAAAGAAAATGAAAAATCTCTTCTCCTCGAAACTTTTCAAACTGCTCGGCGAATAATGCATTACATATTTGGAATAATAATCTTCTCTCGACGAGAGGAATAAGCAAGCGAAATCAACGTTTAAAGTTTCGATGTCTTCCTTTTAACGTAACTTTGATAAAGAATTTTTCATATAAAAAAATATTTAACTTCCAAAGCTCTATCATTCTTGTCTTGTAGAAGAAAACTCTCGGGCAAAAATATATTACTCTCGAACTTTCTCGAATAAAATTGAAATAAAATTCGGGTTAAAATTTCTCTTCTCCGTTTCACTTTTTATCGATAGAAACGAACTATCTCGATCGAAATCGAAATCTGGAAATTCTTCCTCGTTCCTTCCTCGAATTTCGGCCTACCACCTTGCGTGAAATCGCCACTCTTCCCGCATTGTCGCGCCGCGGCGTGAATCGATATTCCGGCGTGGCACGTCTCTACAAAAGTTTCGCCACGGTTACTTCATCCGGAAAAATGCAACACGTCTTTCAACCCTTTGTAACCTCTCGACTCGCACTTTATTTCGCGCTTCACGGCTCATATCTGATTCGTTCCATCAATCCAGCAAACCTTTTCATTGCCACTCCATTCGGCCAACGTCTCCTCTTTGTTTCCGTATCACTACTCGCCCTATGATTATCCTCTTTGCCTGCCCTCTCGACTTTCTTTCACGACTGCCGCATAGACGAGCTTCAGAATCGGGTCAGCAATCGAAACTTTGATTTCTTTTGTCTACTAATTGATACACGTTGGTTGCATGACTGAGGATATTTATGGTAGATGATTTTTTTGAAGAATTAATTATCATTTCATCGTTCAATATTTAAAGGGTTTCTAATCTTATATTGGAATATCGAAGATGGAGTGATATTGTATATATAAAATACGTTTTCTTTTTATTTAAATTATTTAAGTTTATGAAAACTTGTCGATAAATATATAATGAAATAAATAGAGAGGATCCTTATTAGAAATTTTAATTTTTTCCTCTAGTTGAGGATATTTATGGTAGGATGATTTTTCTGAAGAATTATCATTTCATTGTTCAATATTTAAAGGATTTCTAATCTCGTTGTTGAAAAAGAAGCATCAAAATTGGAATGTTATGAAAATGATATGTATATAAAATACGTTTTCTTTTTTATTTAAATTATTTAAATTGATGAAAACTTGTCAATAAATATATAAATAGAAAGGATCCTTTAGAAATTTTAATTTTTTCTTCTAGCATGATGCTTTTTTTATATTTTGTGAAATTGGGGCAAGATGTGAACGTAGATTTCAGATAAATACGGGGAAACTGAAGAAACACGGTGTTATATATTTCAAGAAGTTTTGTATAAAATTACGAAAAACATTCGTTGAATTTCGTTTAATTTATATTTAATATTCCGAAATAATTGAATGTTCCTCGCGATTCACATTCTTCGAATCTTGATACAATCCTCGTTTCTGTGAAAACGATTGTGTCAAATTTTGCCTCGAACCGATATTATTCCATTTTCTCTTTTCGAAAATTAATCGCGCATAGCTTTATTCTCGTTCAAACGTACAATTTTAACTTTGACAAAGACTCGTGGCAATTTTCTTTCAGGTATTATATGCCTGAAATTCTGGCAACTTGGAAATTGTTCCACGCTGTATATAATTATTTTACTCGAAACACAGTTTACAAAGGGGGATTTTGAGTCGAGTCGAAGTCAATCGATTTCGTTTGACCTATCGAGAGTTGCTCGGTGTGACTGTTTGTTCAAGCAACAAACCTCGTACTTTGTGCAACATTTGCAGAGTTGATAAACAGTTTATGGGTTGTTGTAAGAATTTTTTCATTCGATGTAATATAAGGAGAATAACGAAGAAATGAATAATGAATTATGAAATCTCTGAAGTGGATAATTTAATTCACGACTTTGTCAAGATGTTTTTAGGAAATTGTGAGGTTCTTATGCCAACATCATTTCACTGTTTCGCCTCTTAACTACTGAATTTCAACATGTACAATTACATTACGCTCTTGTCTTAACTCCTACGTTTCTCAAGTTTTAATCCAATTCACCACTGAACATTTCTCACATACTAAACTTTTCAATTAAATTACACATGTGTGTGTATAAGCTGAAAAAATTTTCCTACCACACGCAGAAAATTTTCATTCACAAATGCCTCAAAATGTGGTCCAGAAAGAATTTTCTCAAGTCTCTTCTCGAAGATTAAACTTATCTTTAGTGAAAAACAAAAACTGTAATAATAAATAAAGTATTATAAAGTTGAAGTAAAACTTTTTCCTTGAAAGATGAATTGAAATAATGTCGTACAATTATATTTTCCTTAATTAAGGAACGTATAGAATCTGATTTAACGTATAATTATTTTGATTTCTCGACAAAATATATCGATCACATCCCACGATTAATTAAGTTGATTACGCATCCACCTTCTTTCTCACTTATTTCACAGTAATTACATTGTTGCCTTTGTTAACGTGTTGTTAAAATATGTTATGTGCAAGCACATCAGTTTTTCTAAATCCTCTTAACAACCACGGCACGAGGAGCATGCTTCAAGTTGCCAGTACATAGGAACAATGTGGATAGAATTTCACAAGGGAGAAGAGTTGAAGGGGGTTGACGAAAGGTTTAAGAGGTGATATTCACGTTGGTCACGTATTGTGGTAGTGGACTCTATGGTGGTCTCTATGCAACAAAGTGAAACTACGTAAAAAAAAAAAAGTGCAGTATATGTTTTCTTATATTAATTATTAAAAAAGAAGAAGAAGAAGAAGAAGAAAAGAAAACAAAATTATAGCTTGCAACAAACTTTCCAATATTATTTTTTAAAAATATTCTATGTAAAAAAAAAACATTGTACACACTTTTAGTTTAATTTTCGCGTAATAATTCGAATTTTATTTTTAGATTCGTGGAATTATCTCCTGTTTGATCGTTAGGAAGCGTAATAAAATTTCTCGTTTCATTATTCCTAGTCACCCAATTCTAGTAGATATCGAATAAAAAAGAAAGAGGAGAAATGCACTAATCACTATCAGTGCTTATATCACACAGTCCATATAAACTAGCAGATATCAATTAAAATTAATCACGAAAAAGGAACATGATCCTTCCAATTATTTCTTTCCAATAACTCCGAACGATCCGATATCAACATTCGAGATGGACTCTTTGTCTATTTTCAATCCACGTTTCTCTCTCTCTCTTTTTTTTTTAAATATCATATCTCTGACGATTCATATGAAAATTGGATTCGCGTCGTTTCCACTTTCTCACGAACTTGTCGTAACCATTACTAATAATCCCTTATCGGCTACATTTTGCGGATTGGACGGTATATTTTCCACGTTAACGTGGCCCCGTAATTCACGTTATTCCGCGTCTAAACCTTACGTTCATGGCCTCCTCTCCTCTCCCTCTTCCGCTTCCGCTTCGCAAAAAGTACGATATCGGCCGGTGCATATTCTCGTTTGCTCGTTTCGAATACGCTTGCAATAATCCGTGATGCACGCGCACGCATAAATTCTCTATTTTCACGCGTTCTCGATCTCGATCGTGCGGGATTTATTTATATCGTCTCGTTTTTCAAACGGTATCAATTATTTTGCGCGCGAATTAACAGGTATTATTCCACGCTTCCCTCGAGTGAAAAAGAACTTGTGCCGCTCCGCTTCTTCGATTTCTCTTATGATCGAGATTAATTCGTTTCAATCGAATCGAATCGTTTAATTCGGAGGATTTATTTGGTAACTTTATTTTTAAGGACGTTGTTGGAACACGAGGATGTGTAATATAAGATATTTTTTTTTTTTTGGTTATCAATTATTCAGAATTATTGTTACAATTGTTTAATTCACTGGATTTATCAGGATTGTAATATTCATTCAATTTGAGTGATCTTTCGAAAGAAATTGAAATGATCCTCCGATCTTTTCGAATTTAAAAAAATATTTTTAGTATTTTTTTTTTTTAGTATTGGAAGCAAGCGTACGATACTTTTCCCAAATAATTATCGCTCGTCTGCCTCGTTAAATTTATTTTCAATTTCGCCATTGTTATCGCGTATATTCGATCTCATTATGACACCGTAATAGAACGATCGTTGAATTTTCAATCGATGATCGCGGGCCGGGTTTCATTGACCGATTTTCCATCGAGCTACTCTTATTGTTGAAACTTTTATTTACGCAAGATTTTCGATACAACACGGGTGTACGATTATCGATTCCTCCTCCTCCTCCCTCCCGCGTAATGAAATGAAAATATTCGAAGGGATCGAGCCGGCTCTCGCGCGGGTTTGAAACCCGCGATTGTTGAAAAATCCAACGGTATTATGGCGGATTTAAAATCATCTTGAATTCAATTCTATATCCATAAATTTTGTATATAATAATAGGAATCACTCGCCATTTTATATCATCGATTGTCAAATTGGCGCGTTCACTTTGAAAAAATTATATATTCGATTAGGAAAAGAAGGAAACAATTCTCCTTATTTTTTACATATTCCCGTTACGTTTCTGTTTCGATATTTTGATTTATTTTAATGAATCTAAAGTATGGAGAGTGGAGATTAATTTTATTTTCGTTCCTTTTCGCTTAGAAAATTTCGCGATTCTATTTCCGTAAAAATTTCAAAATTCCTAATTCAACCTCAAACAACGAATGTTTAATTAGATTTGATGAATGAAAATTCCTTTTCTCGTAGGATTTTGTGTATTAATACAAATTGAACGTAATTGGTTAATTAATGGGGGACACGAAGCGTATAAATAAAATACGGGATGAAATTTCGAAAAATGTGAAATATGTGTTGATTGATTACGAACGAAATAATAAAGGTTGATAATATTTTGACGCATAAAGGTGTAATGAGGGGCGATCATTGCGCGAATGTGAAGGTTTTCAATCGGGGGAATACACGCGTCCATTAATTTTTTCCTTTTTTTTATTAATATTTTAATTTCGAATTTTCCCCGATTCAATTTATTATTCCGATTATCGTTATCTTGATTTATTAAAAACAACACGCGAAATAAAATACGCGCAGAGATGCGCAGTTTAATTTTTAATTAGGATGCAAATGGGAGGGATCTGGATACATATTTCTACGTTATAATTAGTCCATTGCACCCTCAAATGTTTTTAATTGTCTTTAAATTATTAAATTTTCAATTTTAAAAAGAGCGAATCTGTTTGAGGAAAATTTTTCATAATCGTGTATATTTGATTTAATTGGAATATTTTCTTTTTTCTTCTTTTTTTTTAAAGGAATTAAATTCACGAAGAAATAATATGAACGGGATAAATTTATTCGTAATGATATCTGATAAATAATATATTATATTTTAATGATAGCTGCAGTCGTAAAATAAATCAAACATGTACAAATTAATTATTTTAAAAAATATTCTTGATATTTTTTATCGTATTCAATTATTTTAACCATCATTTCCTTTAACAGATTTCGCATCAATATTTTTCGAAATAACAATTTTGCAGACTTCTATCAAAATTAAGATTGATCCAATTATCTATATGTTTTTAAAACATTCTCATTCAAAATTCGAAATAAGATTTCTTCGTATATCCAAAGATTGAAATCAGAATAAAAATCCATTCGTATTCTTCGATTGATAATAATTATGTTCACTTTTGAGAAATAAATATCGAAGAAAAGGAGAACGAAAATTTATATCGCTATTACATTAGAAATATCGGAATATAATTTCTTAATACCAACGAATTTACAAAAGAATAAAAATTAAATATTCAAAGAAGAAGATCATTGTGAAATCAGATCTCGGTTTCCTTAACCACGTGAAGGAAACAGAGAGAGGTTAATGAACCTAATATGTCCCTAATATGTCCCTTCAGGGGTTGCGATGGGTATCCTGCATTAGGTCATTGATGCAGGCCCACACCTGAGTCCCTCAGTTAATGTACTCGTACCTGAGCTGCCCTATCAACGCTCAAACTGCTAATAATGACACCTTGTTGTCATCCTATCAATAACGAAAATTGCCCCTTTAAACGTAAGGGATAGAGTTGCACCAATACCTAACTTGATCGAATGCACTCATAAAAGTGTAATTGAAAAAATTCTACGCAAGCTGAAACTGGATATACAATAGCACGCAATCTGGTAATCGTCACTATTCACCAATAATCAGTTGCTCTTGTTTTAGAATGCCAAAAATCTCGATATTGTCTCCATAGTGTAAAAAATCTTTTAATCTTTGTGAAAAATCTCGATTGGAGGGTATCGTTCGAATTAGTTGATAACTAATGCTGTGTGGAGATACGAGGAATATGAAAATTTATCTCGCTTCTCTCGCGGCTAGAAATTAGTCGAGATATATTTTATATATACACACATGTTTTATCAATGAACCGTGGTCAAGTTTCGAACAACAAAATCGTGCTTCACGTTTTATCTAGCCATGGATTGGCCGCGTCGCCGTGATATCGTTTATGTAAATTGGGGATAAATAATAAACGGGCGCCATCTAGTTTTCGCGTTCGAGAATTATTCCATCGGTTTTCATCGAGCGTTCGCGGTTGATTGAATTAAAGAGCTGTTGAATGGCTTTTGGGAAATTTTAGGATACGACGAGCGGAAAGCTTTGTTGAATCTTTTTTTTCTTTTTTTCCTTTTTTTGAATCGTGAAATTGTCGAACCGTGTAAATAAATAATGGCCGATCGATACTTTCGATAATTAATTCATCTTCATCGATCCTTTTGACGAATTTTCGCTTTCCATAGAAATCAGCAGCCATGAAAATCGTGTGGCACTTCCCGATACGAAGCTTTGACACTGTAAATTTTTGATTTCGGCCTTGTTAATCTCCTGTTCACGCCTGTTATTCCATTCCAAAGATTATAATACATACTTACATTTATTAAAAAATTACACCAAACATTTCCAAGATATTTCGATCAAGATCGATGAAAATTTTACGCAAACAAATATCTTCTCAGATTGCCTAATAAATAAGTCTCGTTCAAAATTTTTTCTACACCAATTTTTATATTTGTTCTGGCCACGAATCACCTGCCATGAAAATCGCGTGCCACTTCCGATACGAAGCTTTGACACTGTAAATTTTTCATTTCGGCCTTGTTAATCTCCTGTTCACGCCTGTTATTCCCTTCCAAAGATTATAATACATACTTACATTTATTAAAAAATTACATCAAACATTTCCATGCCAAGATATTTCGATCAAGATCGATGAAAATTTTACGCAAACAAATATCTTCTCAGATTGCTTAATAAACAAGTCTCGTTCAAAATTTTTTCTACAATTTTTATATTCTGGCCACAATTTATTATCAACTCGGTTAGAAATCGACTGAACAACAACAAAGTGAATCCATCGCGATACAAACTCGTGCACAGATGGGAAGATGGATGGAGGAGAGGGTGGTGGTAGAATTCCTTAGTAAGCTGAAGCGGTAACGAATGAATTCATCATTTGTCCGCCCGGGGGATGCAATGATTGCCACTTGACCGTGTAAACGCGTGACGAGATCCGGTCGAAATTACGTATCGCTTGCCCGATCCGCGCTCGCGACAGCAAATTGATCAGAGATTTACGCAAACCCGTGTGTCCCACGAGAGGGAGAGATTTCACCATTTTGGCGAGTTATTTCGTTTCGGCGATCTATGCGCATAAACCACGGTCTCAAACCGGTTTGATAATTCCGAGAGGGGGATGGGAAGATTTACTCTGATGGAAATGGACGGTACAGGGGAGATGTTTTATCCAACGAGAGGAGGAGGGGGAAGAAGCGGGTTATAATTTGATTCCCCGTCGAACGCGATTCGGCCTCGATTTCTTCTCGATATTATCTCGGCTTGAACTAATCGATACACTCTCGCGAGTTGAGCTTTATCGAATTTATATATCAACGTGGAATGGATTCTCTTTTTCTTAAATCAATAGTAAATAGTGCTTTCAGATTTATTTTTATTATTATTATTTTTTTTCTTCTTTGTTCTCTAGTTTGGAATTTTTATTAGCAATTGATTCGATTATCGTTTCTTTTTGTTTCGAATACATTTTTGTATAATTTTTAAAAAAATTAAATTAACGAATGAAGATGTTTGGAAAAATATTTTCCATTATTCTTTCGATATTGTTATTTATTAATTTTTAACGCAATTCTCTTTTTATTATCGAATAAATGATAGAAATGTATTTCAAGTATTATTTATTTAAATATAAATCCAAGGGACGAGTTTTTATTTAAAAGAAGAAAGAGATTGAGGAAATATTTAATTTAATTTAAGAATCGATTCGATGAACAATGTTAGCTTGGATTTTCACAAGATTATATAGGATTCTTTCTTCTCTAGTATTTCGTTATTTACTTGGCTGGAAGAGAGAAAGTGGCTAACCCTTTCGGATTACAGTGATTATAGCGATTATTATATGGCAGCTTTCTTCTCTTTCGGTTTCTCCTCTCGTAAAATGATGTATAAAGAAGATATCGTGTTAATATCGTGTTAAATCAAAATCTATTGGTATAAAATAATATTTAAATTAGTGTATAAATAAATTTTTCCTCGTTTCTTATTTATTCTCATTTCCAACAATTTGAAATGATTTCGTGGTGATTTTTTTTTATCGATCAGATTCTTCAATTAAGAGTAATTACGATATTATTAGAGAATTATATAATATGTTCGTATCAGTGATTCCTTGTGATAAATTTTCACTTAAAGAATTATCGCGTGTTACGCAGCTCGATTTCGTTTTATCTCTTTTCGTTGCAATGTTAAAATGGAAGTTCTTTTATGCATAAATGAAGAACGCTGATAATTAACGAGAGGAATCTTAATCAACGAAAGAAATTTAAATCGATTCCTTTCGTCGTTTAATGGCCAATCAAGCTTGGTTCACCGCAACCCTTTATACTTTTATGGCCATAGTGGTTTAAATTAATCTTACTTTTATATTAGCGTAAGAATTCGCGGATTAAAATGGATTCAGAGTTTCCTTTCCTTTGATCGATGTAAAAACGTGTTTTGTCGTTAAACAATATTAAATAATTGTTAAAGTCAATGTGACGCGATTCCAAAGAAGATATTTTAAATATTTCAATTATATAAATTTCGCAAAAAAGAAAAGAAATACAATTGAGCTTTGAATATTACTTTAAAAACGTTAATTTATTAATAACGATATACTTTAGAATTGAAAAAATTACAGTAATACAATAAATAGAAATTAAACAAGAAATCATCTTAAATTTCTGATAATTTTAATTTCTTTTATTCTTCTTCAATTATTTCACGATAATTAATTACTTACTGGAATCATACTTTCAAGATTCTACGAACATAACACATTTAAAATTAATACACCTTATTTTCTCCCTCAAATGCAGATTAAAATAAAAATCAATTCAGCTTCTTTTCCTCGCAAAATGTGTCAAATTCTGTTTTTTGGGGGGATGAAAAGAGTTCCTCTCGAGTTTATTCTGTTTACAGAAAGATTTTCGAGTCTATGGCATTTTCTCGCGACAATATCTCTGCTCTGATCAAATTAGAGGAAGTTGAATAGCAACAGGATAGCTTAGGGGTGGCGCTCGTTCATCTCTGTTTGAAATAATACCTTCTCTTCGTCGATTAAAGACAATCGTATCTGGATAAAATCGAGTCTTGATTGACTTTTTGTCTCGAATTGATCGAGGAAAAATTCTTTTTTATTCGTAAGTCGTTATGGAATTTGTCTAAGAATATGCACGTGTATAGATATGCGAGAAAAAGTGTTTAACAAGATAATAAAAATTGTTAAATTTTGTCGTGTCTATTTGTTATTAATTCTTCAATTTTATCTTAAATTCGAGAATAGGATTAAAATTAATTCTTCAAAGGAAATCGATCATCTATCTTGATAAAAGATTGTCAGTTTAATCATAAAAAGCTATGATAAAAAGAGGATGAAGACTTTAGTGGAATATTAAATATGTACCATGATTTTTATAGTTTCCAATAAGAGTTTATTACGAGGTATGATCGTTATTTTTTAATAGCATCGAGTAACAGATTTTCCACGATAGTTTTAAATAATGTCGTCGTATATTTTTCTCGCACGCGTATATTTTATTCATGGAACAAAAGCGTTTCAGATATTTGTTTCATAGATTTTTTTCCTCCCTTCTCCATGATTTATTTATTCGATTACTTTTATATTGTAAAATTAAATCGAGACGGAGAAAACGCGAAACGTATTTAAAAAGTCTAAATGATTTTTATCTTATAATGAGAATTTTAAATTAACTACCAACGAAAGGTAGCTTATAATTAATTCTGGAACAGAATTTTTTTCAATATCGATATCGGAAATTTTACAAACTGTAACGTTCTAACTATGTTTGTTCCTTTTTCCAATAACGTGTTTTTTTTTTTTTTTAATTACTTTAACCACTCTGATTCCTCGTTAAAAAATTTTTTCAAGAATAATAATATTTGGTTTTAAGATTAAAAAATTTTTTTTTTCCAACTTCGCATTACGTGGCTTCACAAATTAAAAATTAATTGGCGAAGATATCTTTTTGCGCGAAACTTCAACTTTCATGGAAAAGACGTTTATTGTAAAATGTTAAATATAAATGCATCATACCAAGAAAATCTTTTAGGAAACTACATTTTAAATTATGATTGAAAAATATTATTTCTGCATAAATTCTTCTCTCTTCGTCTATATCTCGCCAAAGAGAAATAACAATAATCGCAACACGGCGCGTTAAAAGTATCCGGAATGAAAAATTCATAACATTCCGAAAATTTCAGAGAATTTCACTTCTACTGAAAGCCGGCGGTAACACGGCCAAACACGCGTCCCCAATTCCCTGTTTCGTCAAGAGAGCGAAATAAGAACGAATGTGTCTCCTCCCCGAATGTGACAGGATCGAAAGAAATTTTGGTGGAGAGAAAATACCGCGCAGAAGAGTCCCCTTCCCCCCTAAACGCGAGCCATTCGATGCATGTTCCGGAAAGGATTGGCCCCGAAATCCCATCCCCCCTAATTTATTCTTCGCGTGTCCGAAGTTTCGAAATTCGCCGGGGTTCCTGGGGGGAATTCGAGGCGAAGAATCGACAGCCGGTCCGCATCAAAATGCAAAAATAAGTTTTAACAAGGGAAAAGTCTGGAAAAGAGGGGGGGAGAAGGAAAGGAGGAGACTTGACTAGAAAGGCTTCGAGCTAAGACAGTGCGCGCTCCCCCCCTCCAATCCCTTGTTTGTTTCCGGTTAACTCTTGGTATTTGGCTTTTGTCGTCATTTCGAACGATTGCTCGGGGATTGCGCTTTCCACGATCGATAATTATGTAATCAGGATTTTTTCTTTTATTTATATTTGAAAGATATTGGTTTTGCTGATTTTTTTGGTGATCATTTGAAGTTATAATTTATTGTTGCGTTATGTATTTTTATCAGGCTATTTTTCTTATCTATTTCATTTACTATCTCTTTTTATCATTTTAATAATTTTCATGCACGCTTTAAGAATATGGTAAATTAATAGGATTTAATAGCATTTGATTAATTGTTTAAAAATGTGTTTAAAAATTGTTTAATAATAAAGTTTGTTTTTGTGAAATCGATACATTACATTGATTTTTAAATTAAAAAACATGAGATGTGTTATTTTCAATGGTAGTGTCAAACTTTTGGAGGATTGAAATTGTTGGTGGTATTGCGGGGGCGAGAAATATTGGCAGAGAGAATGGAATTTATGTTGAGAAATATTACGGTCGCCAAAAGACGGAGGATTCGATTGAAGTTGAAATTATAGGGGTGTATAGAGGTAGGAGCAAATATTTAAACGGGGGATGTACACACCCTTTACGATGCTAAATCAGAGTCTTCCTTTTAACCCTGTTCCTCTTTCTCCCGCGTTTCGCGGATAAACAAATCGATGCAGCCACGTACACGATGTGGGCACGTGTATGCGTTCGAGGGAATTATTTCGTAGCATTTTCGAATTCATAGTGAAGATGTAAAATGTTGTATATACGCAGCTTATATGTTTGTGTTAGTTGCGGGAAAAGGAACGTTGTATACTTCAACCCTTTTTATTTTTTATTCTATACCGATTATTTTATACGATTTTATATGGGTCTTGGTGAATTGGAAATATTTCGTTCTTTGAAAATAAACGGAGTATTATCAATGATCAATTTGTTTTAAAAAAAAGAAACGAAATAATAAAAATTGCCTTACGTTTAAATATTAATTTCAAAAATTTCGATATTGAATTTACGATTCTTACGTTTTAACGTGACACGTTTTCCTTTATGACTAATTTATTTTATTGAGCAGCGAGTTATAAGAGAAATTATAAAAAATTGACTACGTTGGTTTCTTAAATTTTGAAAATATTTTTTCAAGGAAAGATTGGAAATTCCACCTCACCAAGCCAAGATTGAATTATATGCGATTGAAAGTTTGAATGGAATAATTCCATTTTTCGACCCCAGGGACGGGATTGAAGAATATATTCATTTTCACGAGCTATATAATTTTATAATTATGTAATTTAATAAATACGGTTTATTTATCGGATAAAATACGGTGGAAGGAACGACTCGTTAATTTGAACGAATTAATAGATAAACTGGATCCATTACTTTTTATACTCGTATCCTTCAGAGAAACGTTTCAATCACAAAATTGATATATGTATCGTAGGAAAGAAATTAATTTCCTGCGGTTTCGGTTAAATCGGTTCTTTGTCCATTGAATAGCCACGCATCCCTTGTTAATACGTATAAATCGTGATCGAGTAGGATTATATTAATTCAGTTCAAGTTAATTAATGTTCCGAATTTCCCACGATGTAGAATAGTTTGTTTTGAATAGTTGGAAATTTCATAATATTCCCATATATTTACGCTTTACAGAATGTTGATGATTTCCTGAAATGCAATTACCGAGGGGTGAATGAAATTATGTCTGTCTCTTCTATTAATTATACGCATTTGAGAAATCTTGTGGATTTTATTATTGGAAAGTAATCATTTCTTTTACATTTCTTGTCGGTAATTTTCATTTTCATTTCATTTCTTTGTTCACCATCTGATCAAGGTGATAAGAGTGAATTTATATACTTGCAATTAAATCCAAGAATATTCTTCTATAATTATCTAATTTACTAAGATCTTAATTCCATGAATAGTACAAGCTGCAAGATGCATGCACTTTATTTAAGATTCACAATCTTAAGATCCTAAACAATGCGTCTTGTTGCTCTTTATCTTTACCCTAGATCTTCCTCTCGTATTTTTCTTCCCTATATATATACAGGGTGAACCACAATAATCAATTTCGATTATTTTGTTAATTTTAAAGCTACGTAAGAATTTTTTATTAGTATACAATAATAAGCATAAGTAAATAACTTGCATATTTTTATTCGTGGAAAATATTTCGGGAATGATATAAACAAAGAATTTTTCAAATTTACAATTATTAATCAACGAGATTCGTTTACGAAAATTAATTTACATGCAGCCGAAAAGAGCCATTCCACATTGTACAGTTGTAATTAGGGCATACTTAAATTTGCCCTGCCACATTTTTTGATCCTTGTGCCATTTCATTACTCGAGACGCGCTCACGCCTGGAATTTTTGATAATTATCTAAATCCGTAATTCCTCCTAAAATATCCGTCCAATTTCGCGGCTTTTCAATCCTTAAATAAGATTGATTCATTAATTAAAAATCATTCAAATTTTCTACATCTAATCCAACTCGATCGAACAATGGAACAGAAACAGATCCACTTTTCCATTCCCATTCACCCCAATAAACGCTACTTGTTCACCCAGTAGTTCACTCGTACATTACGCGCATACCCAATAAACACAAAACGTATCCGCGAAAAGGGTTGCTTGGCCCTGAGAAGAATTTCCCTCTGGCTACGTACAAACGAAAACGTCTTGCGTTAATGGATCTCCGCGGCCCTTTTTCTTTCCTCCTTTCCTTTCTCTCTCTCTCTCTCTCCTTCCCTTCAACAAAGCGGCCAGCCAAAGGAACAGTCGGCCGTCTGGAAAATCCTCGGTCGGCCTCCTCGCGCTTATCGCCTTCCGGTGGCAATATTTTAAAAAACGGACGTCTTTAGTCCCCGCTAGCCTCGTGCCATGCATTGTTAACTTGACCCACATACATCTCGGCACACCTGAACGCGCATACAGCGTGTACGCGTTCGTAGAAATAGGGGCGAGAGAGAGAGAGAGAGACGCGAGAAAACGTATCAGCAATGCGGCAACGGCCGCCCTTGTTGCCCTGGCGATGAATTATTCTTATGTTCAGCCTGCTCAGGGTTCGTCGCGATTATTCCTCGTCGGGGAAGGCACTCCTCGTTAAAGGAGGAGGAAGAGGTGTTTCTTAGCCTCGATGGAAATTCCATGGATTTACGGATTCGTTAGTCGAAAAGACTGACGTGCTCGCGGTTTTTTGATGATTTTTTTTTCTTTCTTGTACGTATTCCATCCTTGGAAATTTCGATAGAAGAAGAGTGGTGAGATATTCGTCACTTTTATTAAAAATATTGAAAAATGTATTTTTAATAAGAGAATTGATAAAAAAGAAATGTGATGAATATTTAAGGGAGAATTAAGAATGCGAAGTTGACTGTTTCGATCAATTTTTCCTGCCTACCTTAACTTACTTTCCACTAAGTTCTCCAAGTTATTTAAGAATTCTAATATAAAATTCTATCTGTGACCTACAAAGATATTACCGGTTTCCACGAGAATACTTTAAGCTGGAAATCTTCTTTACAAGTATATTCGACAAGTAAGTTTCTGTCTCTCTCGAAAGAAAACGAAACTTTGTGAAATGAAATATTAATATTGGTATAAAAGTGATAAATACACGTTATGCGTGGCAAAAATCTGTTACCTTCGATCGTTTGCAAATATCATTTTATATTACGCACGTGAAAGACACGATCGTGATCGGAAAGTAGAAAAGTATAATTTTAACGAAACGAATAGTACGAGACAGAAGAAGATGGATTAAATTATTTTCAATGAAAATCAAATTATATCACGATTACACAGGCACGGATTTTTGTGATAAATATTTATATCCTTGTAATTCCTGAATTCTCCCTATATTAGCATATAAAAAAGAATTATTTTTAAATATTATCGTTTCGTTTATTTCATTTTGCAAATACCAATTTTTAATAAATGTATAATCAATCTTCCTAAAATTCCTATAGAAAAAAAAAATACCACGATGAATATTAAAGATACACAAAATAACAGAAATTCAACTTCCCTTTTTTTTCCTTTTTTTTTTTAAACAGAACTTTATCTTCATCGTAAGATACACGATGAAACTTCTATTAGAGTTTGCCAACAAAGTTAGATCTCTTTTTTATCCCCTTCACCGCTGGGTTTGGCAAAAAAAAAAAGAAAGAAAAAAAAGAGAGAGAGAGAAACTATTGTAACGATGGAAACGACGATTCAATTCAGATTTTCATTTCTTCTCCCGCGTTTCAATGGGAGTCTAACGTGTCATGAGCTCCCAACTTTCTGAAGAGCGGGACAGAAATTAGTTTTTGCCGGTTACTGGATTCAGTATTCGGTGGAAATTCGGCTTCCCGTTGCCAAAATTTCGTTCACCGACGGACACGGAACAGGCATGTTACACCCCCTCCCCGCACACTTGGGGATACGTCTCGTGAAGGAGTGGAGGTCTTGGGAAATGTGGTCTCAAGTCAAAACATTTTCAGCGATATATAATATTGTAATTTATATACATATATAGCGTATTTTGGCTTTACTAATTAACTGTTCAATTATCGAACTTGCAATCAAAACCGTCTAATGATCAATTAATTAATAATATCCGACGAAGAGTACGCTCTCTCGATTGATATCGTAATCATTGAATGTCTATCGTTGCTTGTTAAATATATCTTTTTATTGGATATTGTTATTATTTTTGGCGTGGAAGTTTTTCAAGTCTAATTAATAAAGATTAGTGGGGGGGAAAAAAAAAGAAAAATTCTCTCGATTTGCATATAAATTATGAAAAGTTGGGATGAATTTTGATATATTTAAATTTAATCTGTTTAATTTTTCTTTTTTTCTCTTCTTTCTTCGTCTCATCCCCGAATTAAAAATTAGACGTTTTTAAACATGGGGGATTTTTACATTCCGTATTATCCTCTCTCGTAACGAGAGCAAGTAAGAATTAAAGTAATAATTAAATGTATGATATTCGGGATGCCTGAGAAAATAGAATGCGAAAATTTTTTTTATACCACGTTCTATTTTGTTTAACAAGCAAATATATGGATATACACGGTATGCATACGATAAAGGGAGACGAAAATTGATGGCGTTTTCACGTTTATTTCGATTTTCAGAATTTTCAAACTTGCGTTTTGCTCTCCAATTCCAATCTAAATTTTAGAGATCCAAAAAAAAAAAAAGTGTACGTAATATTCGCATCTATCAAATTTTTCTCCATCCCTAATTAATTATTAACAAACTTGTAAATACTTTAGATTCACGAATACGTTTTAACGCTCTCTGTTCCTTTGATACTCGCACAATCTTACAAAGGATCCGGTTTTAGTTTTTCTCGCTTTGCTCGAAGGCCAACGCCAACGGTGGCACTTTTATTAATACACGGTGGCGCGAGTCATTCGTTAGTTTGTTTGCGCGTAGCGCTTTTTTTTTCTTTTTTTTTTTTTTTTGAGGCGCGGGGAGCTTAGCCTCAGACATTTTGCGGGAATTTTTCGCGCAACGTGCCAGAATATTCACGGAACACCTTTTATTATTCCTGTTTCCGCGGAAAACTGGTTCTCTGGCCACTTTTTGCAAACCTGTCCCGCGACACTCCAATGCTATTTTTCCATTCGAAAGTTGATTTCACCATTGGTTTATTATGCGAGGGGATGGCTCGCCAGCCAAAAGTGCCGCGTTTAAATTGTGTTTCGTTTTTTAGAGGAAGGGGTGGTTGGGGTAGTAGTAGTTTTCAACGTTTCTCTCCCTCTCTTCCTCTCTTTTCGTTATACTTTCAAAAGTTTCGAATAGTATTTCCAGAAAAAAGTGCAGGGGAAAGTGCACAGAGTGAATTCTACGAATTCTAATACGTCGAGATTACTTACGAATTAATTACAATTAATTTTACGATTTCTTTCCAATAATGAAAAGAAAAAAATTTTCTTCTAGAAAATCTCGGAATATAAAATTTAACAAAAGTAGATAAATCAAATAGGTCATCATTCGAAACGAGATTGGTTACACCAACGATAAGTTAATCCCTCCACTTCCTGAAAAAGAATCGCCGCAATTCCCCTCCGCGAGAATATAATTCACGAAACCCTCTTCAAGCTAAAATGCGCCGCGTCACGAGTGACCAATTCTTCCTCGCGAGAGATCGCTTCGACGCTCGCAAAGTATCTCTTAATTAACGAAGTGACGCGCCTCGAAGCTGGGGGTGGAAGAAGGGTCGATAGAGAGGAGAGAGAGAGACGAGAGAAATAAACGACGTAAGTGAATTTTCTTCTACACCTCTTTGTCCCACGATTAATAACAGTAACAATTTGTTCGGGACGAAATTTTCATCGTAAATCAACATCAATCGATTAAAAGAAAATGTTAAACATTAAATTTACAATTTCGATTTGTTGTTCGAATTATCGAATTTCTCTTCGAAAATTTCGTCCTTTTTTCTTCACGATCGAAAACATCGACAAAACGGTCGAAGAAGAAATGGGGTTGGGGAGGGGGGGAAGAAATCGGATTCCGGTCAAAGTTATTTTGCAATTTTATCGGCTCGTTTTGTCCGGCCAATTGCTACGCCGTAAAAAGTAAGCGCGCGCGAGACGGGGGGTAAACAGAGGGAGGAGGGAGGGGGGGGGATAGGAGAGAAAAAAAGGAGGGCGCGCAGAGGGTGGACATTGCGAAATTGGAGGAGGAGGGGCGCGAGGGCGAAATGCCGGGCATCGGAAAAGCAATTGTCCGGATTAAACGTTGGCGGTCTTCCGGCCCTGGAACCTTTTCATATCCAGATTTAATTTATTCCGCCGATATCGCGCCGCTGGACGCGCGATCGAATCGCGATTACCGCCCTGCTGCCCTGATCAGAAATTCGAAATATTCAATTAATTTCACGGCTGCTGCCATCCGTCGATCGAGGGGTGTTGGATCCCCGTGCAAAACATTCCTCGACCCATCTTCGAATATCGTGCATTCCAGTTTTTCGGGATAAATACCGTGGGATTAGGGTTTGGGGTTTGGGTTGTATGAATGGGAAAGTATACGAGGGAAGGATGCGTGAACGCGTTTGACGAATTTATTCGTCAAATTGCTCCTCTTATTCGTTCGATTCGATTCGTTCTTTCCCTCTTTCTATATTTCTTTATTGATTCTAGCTTCTCGCGGCGAAGAAATTGATTTAGGAATGAATAGAATTTTTTGAAAACAACGTGGTGGCTAATGAATAGAAAATTCGATGTTTGAAGGATTATTAATTAACGTTTGATACTTATATTTTTACGAACAATTTAAATTTTTATTAATCCTTTTCGTTGAAAAAAAAATAAAATTCACGTAAATTTAATTTGGAAATATAAACTGTTCTTTCGATTATTCATATAATAATGCGAATGTAAATAGCGAAATTTTTCAGCAGAATTAATTTTGATGCGAATAAAAGCATTGTTTCCCATTTATTTGGCATTCGATATATAAAATAATTTACGAATTCAAAAAGAAAAAAACACCAGTACATTTAACGCGCAAAAATGATAAATGATAATAAAACGGAAATAATAAGATAAGGTTTCCTCTTTTATAAAATATTTTTAATCCCTTTCTCTCTTCACATTTCAAATTATTACACATCCGTTCGAAAAAAGCTTGTCAAAATCACTCACCATTTCTTCGAAATTTACAATACATGTTTACTCTCCTTTCCGAAACATTTCGAAATTCGACATCCATCGAAATCTCTCGCAACTTATTCACATTTCTTCGAATCTGATATTCATCCGCCTCTCCACGATCATCCATCCGCCTATAACATTACTCTTACACAAAGAGGCCACCACGTACGTTGCCAACGTTTCGAAATTTGCCCCACGATTTGTCCGCGGTGGCGTGGAGCCGATTTAAATAAGCGCATTTTAATTTAACGACACCGATAAATGCCTGTCGTATTATGAGCTTTGTGTTCGCGTTAACAAGCCGCCCGCGTGCCCGGCCAATAATTTGTTAAGGGAAAATTGGGCCGCGGGGGCAGGCTGGCGCGCCCCGTTTATGTCGGTCATGATCATCGCTGCAAATTTTTCCGACCCGGCCATAATTTGTATCGGGATCAAATTGCACGGCCACTGCGCCCCGCGTCAACCGTATAAATTGCCCCGTCTCACGGCACGATTAACTTTTACTGCAGAAATTATTTCGTTGCGTCGGTAATCGCGCAGATCGAGGAGCGATGATTGCGATTACGGAAGGGTGGAGAAAAGGGAGGTTGTTGAAGGGATTCGAGTGTTTCTTTTCTCTTTCCTCTCTTTTACTTTTGCAAAATTTCTGCCTCGAAAGGTTATTGAATATTTTCTTATTTCGTTTCAAGAGGGTGAAAGGATGAAGTCTGATTTTATTTTTTTAATCAACTTTATAATGAGTTATAACCATATATTTGTTTATCTGAGTAGCATTGGTTGAATTGTTGGTACAATTATATAAGTGGAAGCGAAATTAATAAGAGGGGCAATGTTTCGTAATTAAAATTTTGGATTTTTCTTTCTCGTTAACGAGGTACGGGTTTATATATATATATTTTTCTTCTTTTTTGATAAAAATTAATTTTCAGCGAGTTTTGAGATGAGTTGAAAAGGAAAGGAAAGTTTGAATCGTTTTAATGAATGTAAATGAAAGTGCATTTCTTAGAATTTGATAAAGTTTTTAACAGAGAACACCGGCTAGTTAAATATTATTATTTTCTCCAATATCTTTATATTTCTTGTTCACGATTCAAAAGTTTCTCAATTTATCGTCGATTCTTTTATTTTCAATTAAAATCAAATCCAATTCAATTTATCATCGAGTAACTACGAAAACTAGAATATTTATGAACATGTTCTATATAGATTTACGATATATCGATTTTAAGTATTCTTTGTTTAATTATATCGTAAATTACAATTCGAATTAATCCGTGGAATAACGTCGACGTTAGAATAGATTATTATCGCGATGATAACTTATTGTTTCAGAAGGATCGAAATTAGTTAATTGGCACGTTGGCCTCGCCAATTTTCTCTATTTGTAATCGTAATTCATACATCCTCGATAATATTGCTGAAAATTTGCCACCAATTATCGCCTCGAATCTGTACACACGTTACATTGACAAACGGATATCCTCCTGTCAATTTGTTCCGAGTAATTGAAAGATATATTTGTTCGTCGTGGTAAATTATACAGATTGTATTTCTATTCGAAACGTTAAATTATGAGAAAGGATTTGATACGGCGATTCCTCGCGACGCGTTAATTATTTTTATTTCATATTGCATCATTGTTTAAATTATCTGAAATTTCGAGGGTGAAAATGATGATAAATCTTAATTACTGTGATTTGGAAAATTCTACGAAATATTTCGTATATCGAAAAACTGAATATGAGCATGAGAATTTGATATTTATGTCGGAATTTATATAAATTTAACGTTTCATAATTAAATCGAGGAAGAAAAAAATTAATATGAAAAAAGAATCGTTTGCAAATTGTTGGTATATTGAATTTTAGCTCCCTTAGAGATGACTTTTTAATTTTTAAATTTCACAAAAACGAAAAATTTGCAATATTTATTATTTCTGAGACTGTTATGATTTATTATTATATTTTGCAATTGCAAGGTGAAAATATCTTTATAGGTGGAATAGAATTATTATTAATGCATTCATCAATGATCATAATTTCCCTTAAAATCCAACATCTAAAAGAGAATACAAATTTGAATGAATTCGAATTCAAAAAGGAAAAAAAGAAATATTTATTCATAGACGAGAACGAATTAATTTTTCTTGAAATTGTAATTATTCATTTGGAAAACGATTAAGTTTAATTTTTAAATTTGATACAACTCGAAACTTCTTGATTCTCGTTATTTGAATATAATTATGAAAAGTATCTCTCCACTTTAATACATTTATGAATATTAATTATAAATTGAAATCTCCCTCTCTCTCTTTCTCTTCATCAAATCATTTTGCAAAACGTTTACGTTTTCGAGTTTTCATTAATTTCAAATTAATTACTTTAATGAACATCGACCGATACCTAACGTATCTGCTGAATACAAATCTCTGTAATGTTTCTTTAGATTCGATCATCATTGCATACTTATTAAATATACAGAATTTATATTTTACGAATAATTTAATGCAATATTTTGTTCCATTTAATGGATATATATTTATCATAATTTATACTCGAGGGCGTGAATGGATAAAATTGTTAGAAAAATAAATTTCACCGACCTTTCATGTCACCATGAGATCTCCGGAATTCGGCAAGCACTAATGAGCTCATTACGCAATCAAAACTCTGTAACGATCGTCGAGATGTCGAAACTTCGAAGCGCGGCAGCCTTAATCGACTTTTCGAACTGTATTATGGCCCGAACTTGTGGCTCCTCTTCTTCTTTTTTTTTTCTTTGTTTGTTTCTTTTTTTTCCAGAATGCACAAATTATTTTCGATTAAACAATTCTCTCGAAACTATTTGAAACTCGGCGACGATACGTAAATTTCGAGTGAAAAATATCTCATTTTTGAGATTCAATTTGATATATTTAAGCTTCTTTTGAATTGCTTCAATTAATATGTTATTAGAGTCACTTTTTTATTAAAAAATATATTTTGATGTTAGAAGGTGCGTTCTTCAAAATGCACAAATATAGTAGTTGCACAATTATCTCTTCCAATCAGAGTTATAATTTCTATATTTTAAATTCAAATTCCATGGATTTTGTTTTCAATTATTTTGAAATTATTCAAAAGACGAGTTTATATCCAATTTTATTATTTCAATCGAATCCAGCATTTGTACATATATAATTTCTCTACGAAAATTTGCAATGAATTGGCGTAAAATTATATAATTCAAAAGCTATAAGCCATTTCGATCAAATTTTCAATTATATTTTTAAATTTATAACTCTGTGAATTTTAGTTTGAATTCAATTTTGAAATTATTTCGAGATTTATGTATAATTTAAAGGCACGTATAATCTTTTCAACCAAATTTGTAATTATATTTAAATTTAAAAATTGTTTGATTCGAAATTATTTAGATTAGATTTTATTAAAAGAAGAAAAAGAAATGTACAAGATGTATACAGATATATAATCTGAGCAAATTACAGAACAATCAAACAATTAGGAATTGTAATTAATTATCAGGAAATCTTCTTTCACTAATTAAGATTTATAATATCATTTTTTATATTTAAATTATTCGTGCCATCCTTAATAAATCGCCTCCTTTGGATAAGATTCACTTTAAAAACGTGATAAACTCTATTCGATCTTGTTTCTTAAGATATCGAGGAATAGAAAGTTCGATGATATTCGAAACACTTCGATCTCGAAGTATGAAAGTTTGACGAGAGATGAGATGCATCATGGATTGTCATGGAAAGCATGACTTTGTTATGGAAATTAATGGAAATTATATTTGTGACGAAGCTTAAGGTAAATATATTACGTCATCAGCGTAATCCACGATAAAACTTTCTGACAGATCTAATATTTGTTACGTCAACTTTTGTTTACCTTGAATATATATGTATGGAAAATTGTGTAAAATCTTTTCCCAAGAATTTCTTGAAATTAAGAATTATTTAAATGTAAGCTCATCACGGATTCAATTTAATTCAAGGCAAGTGGAATTAAAAGAAGAAGAAGAAGAAGAAAATATCATAAAGTGACCATTTATTTCATCTGTTGTTCTACATACGTGTGCATAACAAATTAATGATCTTCAATACCAATTTTTTTCCCCGACTTTACACCAAGAACTCTCCGAATCCATTTATCTTACGAATTCTATTATAGTCTTGAATTGTTGAAGCATGAATGAATGAATTTAACTCGGATCAAATTAGAATTAAACCTTTTTAACTCTAATTGGAATAAGAATCTCGAAATTAAATTCCTTTTCGAATTAAATCCTCTAGGGACTAGAGGAAACTCGTTTTTCTTTTCTGGCAAGTAAATTTTTCCTTCCCATTTATTCTCCATAACTTTTTTAATCATCCCATTCGTATTAATTCTAAACAACAACTGTTTAACGATATTACAACGATAACAAGTTGAATAAAAAATTCGTCTCTCGTACGAAAATTATTAAAACTCTAAAATAAAAATTATTTCGAAACGTGTTTGTATCTCGTTTCGAAGGGAAATTAACTAAATTCTTTCAAAAATGCCAAGAATTTCCTCGACAATTTTATTTCGACTTTATCCAAGAGATAAGAGGACACTCTATTCCTCCACTTTGATCTTAAAAAAAAAAAAAAAAAGAAAAAGAAAACGTCGCATGCAAACAACGGTCTCGACTCTCTCGATCCTCCTAGTTTGCTAATAAACGAAACGGAACGTCTCCCGAGTGATATTTATGCGAAAGGTGAGTTCTTTCGAAACGATTAAATTACGAAACTGCCTACCTACGTTGACACTTTGCCCCCGTAACTTCGTTCCGTGTCATTCTCAAGAGGACTTTGCTCCGAATTAAACTTTCTTTAACGTCTCTCCTCCAAACGAGCAGAAACTCGAAACGACCGAGCCTCGGCTGTTCGATTTCGAGCAGGGCTTTACCGCGGATAAATTTGCGACTTTCATTGCGATTTGAACAGTGAACTCAACTTTATAGATCTTTGGGGAGCGTATCAAGTGTCTCGTTATGTATCGTTGGAAGCTTTTCATCTTAATCCTCGAAAATGAATTTAAAAAAAGAACGGATCGTTTCGAGATGATTTAAAAATCATCATTCAATCGATGTAGTGGATTTTGAATTATTAATCGTGGATTGATCGTAATGAAATTCATTATTGCCGTGTTTCAATTGTCTTTGTTCAATAATTTGTTAATAGTACAAGAGAATCCTCTATTAAATTTTCCTTTCTACGCACAATTTACAATACTACGGTATAATAAAAAGTAAATGAAAAAGCTTTGATTAGAAAATTAAATTTAATAGACGTGATATAAATAATTCTTTCTCTACAATTCCCTTAAATAAATTGAAATCAATTGAAATCAATGAATGCTACAATAATAATAATATTTTCGATGATAGAAAGTATTATTTCCTTTCGAAGTATCTTATTAATTAACCTATTTATAAAATTAGTTGTTTATAACAGGAATATCTTTCATTATCGACGTGTAATATTTATATCCCTTATGTTATAAACATCCCTTACGTTCTCCTCAAAGAATGCCCTCCTTATGTTAGCTTATATTTAGTATTCGTGTCAATTAAACGTAATACATTATTCAACAGATGAGTTATAAATACCAGATATAATAAAATTTTAACTATGTAGTGAAAAAAAAAGATTTTTCTCTTCACTGAATCAAAACAACAAATTTCAAGAATGGAGGAGTGTCAGAATCTATATATCTGTAACAGTTTGCGAGAAAATAGGCCGCATCACTTTTAGTAGCACATCTGGTACATCGGATCCTATATTTTCCAAGTATATGAATTGCCAAAACTTGAGAGATTTCATATCTCAAGGGTCAACCCTGTTTCCCCACGAGTGGCGGGTAAATTTCACCCGAATGGATCATCCGTGTCATTCGAGAAACCGTATTTTCATCGAAAGATTTAATATTTCTTCGTATCCCTGAATTTAATCAAAATTTAACTTAAAAAAAAACTCACCTCGAAGAGATTATTGAATTATTTTTTAAAATCGACTTTCCACGAGAAAATTTTGGTTGAAAATTCTATTTCTCTATTTTAATAATTAAGGAATAATGATTTGATGAATGAATAATGAATAATTCATAACGGAGATTCCTTGGAGGAGTGGATCAATCGAAATTTAATTTCTTAGTTTTTATAATCCGCTTGAATGCGCGCAGGTGTTGCTATACTCGACCTCGAAAGCTCGAGTAGTCAGTCTCAACAAAATCATCCGAGCGTAGCAGAACACAATTATTATCGCTCTGCCAACCATTGTTATTAATGTAATCTTTGGAGTGTATAGAATGATCCATTTCAATCTATAAATCATCAATCTTCGAAACGAAACCGAATGAACCAACTCTTCGATAATTCAATCTAAACTCTTAAAATTTCCTAATCCATCCATTATCTTATATTCCTATGCCTGGAATCATTAGAAACACGCACATACATTTCCTATTTTTCATCAGTCAAAAATCAAATCCAGTTGCCAATTTTTTTTCATCAAACGTGGAATAACAGTTTCTATTTACATTTCGATACAAATCTCTCCATTTTCGAATCCACTTCGTGATCCACTTTCTGTTTACACTTGGTTTATACGCAAAACAAAGAAGCGGACGAAAATATGTTTTGATCCACGCCGCGTCGCAAATCCGTCGCAAACCATATATATATAAACCTTGCGGATCGATGAAGAGGAAAGAAAGAAAAAAAAAAAAAAAGGGAAAGAAAAAAGCGGATCTCAGCACGTTCGTTATCAAATAAGAAGCGACAGTGGATCTTCCGTTCCGGGTCAACAAACGCGCGCGATGCAGGAAATTAGCAATGCAAATGCTCCGTCCCATTTTACGGATGGGCAGGCTGTGTGTAAGCCGCGTAAGCCAGCGCGAAGTCGGTAGCCGGGCACACGTGCAAACGTAGTTAATGTTCCGATTTCGTGCGGGGCTAAACCACTGACATAATATGCCAGAGTAAACACTCTGTCGAAATTCCGCAACATTCTAAACAGCATTAGACCGGCCGTCGCGCGTTATTAACTTCGTTACGAAAGAAGAAACGTAGCTTGGCCGGTATCGCCAATTGCGATGGCGTCCAATATTACGATCGAGTTTAATTATTATCTGAATGAAATGTTCGGTTTCAATTGAATATCGAAATATTGAATTTTTGTTCTTTTAAAAAATGGTATTAAGAATTAATTTTGAGAAAAAGTAGTAATTTTGTGATACACTTTCTCGCGTCTTATTCGACTTTTATACGTTGGCTTCGTTTCGGGGTAGCCTAATGGTCACGTCATATCTCTTAATACGTTTACTTCTCTCTCTGGGTGTCGAGTAAGGCTTTTGGAAATTGGCTTGGTAATCTGGGCAAAAAAATAGTGTCTCTCTGAAGAGATGTTATACGAGGTAATAATTTTCGTTGATAAATTATATAAGAAAAAAGTTTTGTAACGTCTTATAAAAATTAATTTGATTTCGGTTAATAGCGAATTTGGATTGGGGTTGTTGTATGCAGGAAAAATATATAGGAATAAATTTTTAATAATTGAAAATAATAATTTGATTGTCAATATCGTTGGAATTTTGTTTTATTCTTTTCGTAGAGAGATAATAGGCTTGAGTTAAGGAAATTGAGAAATTTATTAGGGTGCTTGTACATCGTTTATTAGGGGTGATAATTTAAATTTTACGTTTTTACGCGTTTCATAAAATGAATAAGATAAATGTGCTTGCATAAAATTATCTGAATTTATGAGAGCCGTGCAACAGTGAAATTACTTTATCATTCGGTAACGTTATGTAAGATGTAAAATATTTGGCCATCTGCATCCCACATTGTCACGTGTTGATTATGTGAACGACACCAAAGCTCTTTTATGATTTAGATCCTTTGAATTGAGAAGATATTTAAATTATCAGGTAACATTTATTCGTTGAGTGTATTATTATTCAAATAAGTTGCATTTAAACTTGCATAAGAATATGATGAATGAATAATATTAGAATATTCTCCTTTACTAATCATCTCTTTTATCTTTCAAAATTTGAAAGTTGATATCATTTAGATCTAAAATAGAAAATTTTAAATATTTGGAATATTAATATAATTTATCTGCAATTTTCTTTTCTCCATTTAATTACGTGATCGACAATTGAAATGTAAAAAAAAAAAAAAAAAGTAACTCGTTAAAGATATTCTCTTTCCCAAAAAACGTGATACAAAACAATGAAAAAAATCAAACGTATCTTTATTAAAAGTCCATTAAAATGTATCTAAAATTTAATTAAGCAGTCTGCAAACATTTCTACAGTTTTCTCATAAAAATTTACAAAGGGTAACAAAGTTAATTCCGCTCTCTATCCACGCAGTGTAATTACCGGTAGTTAATTTACGTTTCAAGATAATAAATTAAAAAATGAATGTTGTTTTCGTTCGTCGAAAGGGAGTGTTTTTCTCTCCTCTCTCCAAAAAAAAGAAATAACTATTTCTTCTCTTCTCAAGATGAAAAATCTTTCTTTTTTGAGAAACGGTCGCAACTGAGAAAGGGTTAATAATAATAAAATCAGCGTTCCAGGTAATCATTTCGAACGAAAATGGAGCATTATACGGTAAATACGCGAATAAAAATCCCTGTTATTTTTATCCTTCACCCTCCAATTAAACTCTCGTAAACCATTTTTATCGTCGTTGATACTTTCGGTTTGAAAAATAGTGTTCGTGTAAATTTAATGGTTCGATATTCGAATAAGAGTGTGCGTTGATTGAAGAACAGAAGAATGAATGAAAAATTCATTCGGACAAAGAGAGATACGATATCAAAATTTGAAGGAAATTTTTTTAATAATCTTCCTCGGTTATGAGAATTTTTTTTTTTTTATAAATTGATTAATGAAATTCTTTTATGAATTTTCCGGTTTCTTTGATGGATTATAATTTTATACGAAAGAATCTGATCTCTCTTTGATAAAAATGCTGGATAAATCGAGAGTTATGTGCTTACTTGATCCTTGATGGATTTTCAATTTTCAAATTGGTAAATTGGTAATTTCTTTTTAATGCATATTTATTTATCATACTCTTATTTATCATACAAAAATCATTACTAAACATTCTCTATTCCAGATTCCATTCGCGTTTATTTAATTATTTCATTCGTTTTACCATTTTTCCTTAATTTTTCAAATGTTAACAGATAGAACATTTAATATTGAGCAAATTGAAATCAACTTTTTGCTTACACAGTTGCGCAGCTCTATTACACAAATTTAAGTTGAAAAAGTTTATTATTTGCCGTTGCTGACCCAAATGTAAATTATGCCGTGATCAATATTTCAATTCCATAACTCTCATACTTTAACCTACATTTTATATATATATAAAATATAATAACACCTCTACTCTATTAATACTCGATATAACTTTCAGTGTAATAATTCTCCCGTAACGATAAACTTAAAAAAAAAAAGAAAAAAAGAAGTAAAAAATCCACACAGACAAAACGAATATTATAAATCCATTATCCGGACAAGACAAGAGAAAATATTTTCTGCCAATCGAACGGGATTAATTCTCCCGTGATGATTTGTGTTTTATATATCAAAAGATAAAATCGATTGGCTTTGTTCCTTTGGTCTTTCTGGCCTATTCCAAGGGTCTTCTAATTGCCTCATTCGGCGAACATCAATGGCTTTAAAAGGAAAGGGGCATCCACCGACAAGCTGTGACCTAATTAGAAGGGATGAAACGATATTCTGGTCGGCGCCACGGCCTGAAAACCCGAAACTCGAAATTTTTTCGACGTGAAAGGGGAGGAAAAAAAAAAAAGAGGAGAAGAAGATAGATAGATAGATAGATGGTTCACGGATTTCACCATCACGCATCACGTGTGACCTCCCAGCCATGTGCCATTTCCCTCGCGCATCCGTGGTTAAGTTGCATTTTTCAACAGCATCCGGAGACGAGTTGAACCATTGGGCGCGGACGAATTAAATTAGGAAATATCCGTAGGAGCGACTCGTGGCGTAACGACGTTATATCCTCCTTTATAACGTGCTTACAGCCCGTAATTGCGTTTCCTTAATTTTTACATCGTTTGACGGGGGACGCAAGGAAGACTTTAACTCGACATTCTTCTCTTATTAAAGCTACGACAGACGTTTATGAAACGTTGTGTTGCATTCGTGAAATTTCGCTTCAATTTTTGACTCTTTCTCCTATTTTCATCGTACTTGTATCGTTACACATTGAAAATCGAGTCTGATTATCGACTTACACTACTTGCTGTGGAAGAAGAATTTGTTTATGCGAATGTTAAACGATCTCTGATTTTGTACAAAGTGAAATTGCGTCAGATTTATGTTTCTAAGTCGTAAATCACATACGTTGTATGTTTTTTACAAGTTTACATAAGAAAATAGTAGGAAATATTTCTGTGATGCAAGGATGGAAACAGGAATCGAATCGTTGTTAACGTGTTGAAGTAGCCTTTCCTGTTCTAATATCCATCATATCCGTATTAACGAGGGACGGTAAAATTTGTGACAATCCGATTATCGAAAGCTCCTATTACTACAACACACGTTTCAAACGAATTAGCGTCTAGTTTAGTGTCGTTAATTTGTATCAAGTCGATTAATATATAAATATGTACGATTGCTATTACCGTTGTACTACGATTGTAGCCCGTTTGTCAAGCTAGACACCGGCCAATTTACGGTATTTACAAAATTGTGACATTTGTGTCGTAGATTTTACGTCAAATTGTACGCGGTTAATTTATCGTGGAGAAATTTACGTTTCTCCAATAAGAGAAACGTTGAAAGAAGGGAGGTGATCTTCTGTACTTTGGCTGGTCGTCCAGAGTCAATTCTCCAAAGTTAATTCGTTGGTTTCGACATGTTGGAAAATAATTCCTTCTCTCTCTCCTGTACTTGTTTCGACTACTTGTGATCTACTACTTTCCTTTTTGCGAATTCATTTCAGAATCTCATTAACGGTGGTTTTTCTTCGCTCTGTATTACGTGATGTAATTAAAGATTGTATTTTATTTCTGCTTCTCTTTAAACATACACGCGGTAAATTTAAATTATTACGCTTCTCGCATTCCCTAATTATATTTCGCCCGAGATTTTAAATCGGCTGGCACGGTTTAAATTTTTATCATCCGTTGTGAGAGAATACAAAGATATGAGCGAATGTGAAAATAAATATTGAAATGATCAATGTAATTTGTTAACTTCATATGATACGAATACATAATTTTGCACGATGCATTCCAATTCGTACGTAAAATCGTCCATCAATTCATATGATTAAATAACAATTTTTCTAATTATTCTTATATTTCCAATGAATTATTCCACCATTTGCAACGCACATTTGTGTTCATCGATATACAATAATACGAGAAATAAAGCATAAAGTTCAGAGATGGCCTCCTCCTGTTTAAACGCCTCCACCTGTTACTCTTTCCGTGCACGTTTTTTCCCGCGGATATACGTATCCGCAATTTTTCGCGATATAAAATGAAAAATTTAATGACCGCGCCACGTACTCGTCGGTCTTTGAGGCCATTTCCCTTCTTAGAGCACGCCCCATGCATATTCTATCGACGAGCGCAAAACCGCACGGCAACCTCGTGGTAATGTTATTCCGGAAGTCTGTCGGATCCATATCGATCCGACGGCTTTGGAATCGGGAAGATTTTGAAAAACGAGGCAGCGGCCGTGACCGCAACAGAGCAGTGCAGGCCACGCTTGCTGCTCGCCTTTGATCCCCGTGATCAAGTTGCGGACGTGACTTTTCTTTCCCTCTTTTCTTCCCGCTCGTATCTCGTAGCTCCCCCCACGAATTATATCGAAGGAAGAAAAAGAAAAAAAAGAAAAGAGGATAAACGAGAGCGAAGTTTAAAATTTGCGAAGAATTGCTTTTCTTTTCTCCTTCCCTCCATTTTTAATTCGAGGATCGTTGTTGTGAATTCTTGCTTGATCTTTGAATTTTCTTTTCTTTTCGGTTTAAAAGTCGAACGATTTCGTGATCAATTAATGTTATTTTAATTCGAGAAGCAAATTTTAATTCTAAAATCATATGTAAAATGATATGCAAATATATTTTTCAAATAATGGAGAATGTAAATGTTGCTTGAAAAATTATAAAAGGGAATAGTTCAAGTATCATTGATTCACGGGAATAAATTGAAATATAAATTTTGAAAAAATCAAAATTCCAATGTATATATTTTAATTCTAGTTGTTTCAAATGTAAATGCAATACTTTAATCGCGAAAGGAATTATTGTCAGCGCTTGAAACGTATTACATCGAAGAAATTAAATAGCAATAAACTTCGGGATCATTTTTCCTCGTTATTTCCTTCCTCCTCCTGGATGAATGGTACACCGGAGCGGAAGTAACAGGTAAATCCTCTTACCTCTTTGTCACCCAGTTGATGAACTCTGCAATGAAGGAAAGCAGTCTGGCCAACTGCTGTGGTCACATTTCGTGGAACGTTCATTTCGAACGTTGGTCCGTTGGTGAAATTGTGATTGCCAAACACATTTCCTCCCACCAGCTTTTGATCTCGAGCAAAAGTGCCTGAAAAACGTGAGTCGCCAAAATTAAATTTCCCCTTTTCCTTTCCTTCGTCAATCTTTCTATCTAATCAGACTATAGAATATATATATATATAGTTAGTTAAATTTTAATAATTAACCATTTATTGAACTCGTAACAAAGCTTCAAAGCTTTTCGAGATCAAGAAAATATGATAATTTGAACTTTTCTTAATTTTTCTTAACTTTTGTTGCATCAAGCATCGAATCAGAGTTTAAAAATCTTCGATAATCAACGAAAATGAATATTTCCAAAAAATATTGGCAAGAATTAATCCAAGATCTCTCATAACCTCGCCATTATTCGTTTGTTCCTTTCCTATTTCCTGAGCGAAATTCAATAACACCTTTCGAACACCAATGCTCGTTCAACGTCACCATTAACACCTGGAGAGGGAAGGGGGAGGCCTATTGTTTCCCACGGTCACGATAGTCTTTTATGACAGTGACTATTATGTGATCCCAGATCGACAAGGAATCGTCGCGGCGCATTGTGATTTCTATTGGCTATTGTTGGCGTTATCAAGAGAAATAGCGGAATTCCAATGACAGCTGTCAATGCCTACTTCATCATTGATTGCATCGATGCCTGAACCAGATAGCTGTACGACACTGGGCGTCTCCGACGCTGGCCAGAAATCGCTCGATTAATCCAACCTCCCTCCCTCTCTTTCTCTCTCCCTCGTTCGAGGAGGTTGATAATTCTTTCTCACCTTCCGTAGATGAGAAATCTGTTTCGAGTTATGGTTTCAACGTTCCAGATTCCACGATAACAGGTTCTTTTCGAAACTGGAACAATGGATAGTTTCACGGTGACGATGTCGGCAAAGCATCGAATTTGACTTCAGGCGTACCGAGCTTAATGCACCCCTAAATTAGGTTACTTATAGGATCGTGTTACAGCACGTGAAAGCCCTATTTGCGAGAGAATGCTTTGGAATCGTCGCTCAAAGTGTTATTCGTAAATTCGATTTATTAATTAGATTTTGGAAATTTTCTTTTTTTTTTTATATATGTATATTATACTTTTTTTCATATCAAAAGTAAACCCTGTTGATATTTTTTCTTCTTCTTAGGATGGAAATTTTTAATATTTCTCGATATTCAAATATTTGATCGCCTGACCAATATATATATTTTTTATATTAAAATTCGCTTGGAATAATATTAATTTTATATTTATTAGGGATTCGATATGCGGAGTAATGCTTTCCATATTTATATTTCATTTATCTTTCATACTAATTTAATAACTCGCAATATTTTTTTCCACGAGTTTAATTATTCGAGATAGGATTTTTAATGTAATGGAGTGTAGAGGACGAATTTCCCTTATTGATGCTTCGATCGAATCGATTCGATATATAAAACACGTAAAATTTTCTAATCGAAGTAGAGAAATTTTAATTTAATATCAACCTCATCTCTCAAATACACCAAGATTGAATTAAATTAATTCAATTTATTTCATATATACGTTTTTTCGTTCAATGACTATTAATAAATGACGAATCAAATTTACATCTTTCCTCGAATCAAATTCACTTTTCATCCACACATAATATATAAAAACAACGCGAAGAATCTCTATTTATTCTTCAAATATAATTCCACCATCGATTTTTCACCGCCTCGTGCTCTTCCGGATGGATCTACTCTTGACACGGGCACCCCTATTACAAAATCCATCGATGAAAACGTTGAAATAATATCGACACGAACGTACCCTCGCGTCCACCATCCATCCAGGAAGGCAAACTTTGGCCTTGGTGTGTGCATTGCGTCTGCCCTGTATTTTCCATACGATCATCGCGAAATTTCGCGGTTAAACGGTCGGGTCATCCGCATTTGAATAAGATTTGAATTTTACCCACCGCAGGCAACTCCATCCCTTCCCCGTATTTCCTTCGTTGTGTGTACGCAATATTTTCTTTCATCGAAAGGATGAAAATTCGATGAGAGGAATCCTTGGAGATCTAAATAACGACGAATCGAGTCGCTCGACGATTAAACGGACAAATTAAATCTCGTGTCGCGAGACACGATAATCTTCGCAATCTTCTACAAGAAGGGATAGGAGGGGAGAAGAAAGTCTCTTATTTCCTTCTTATTTTTTTTCTTTTTCTCTCTCCAAGGAGTTTCAATTGTGCCGCGGAACCACCTTTCCAAGTAGGTTCGAATCTAAAGGAAATCGCGGAGGAATGGAAAGAAAGGAGCGGGCAGAAAGAGAGAGAGAGACTTCCTGGATCTCGTTTCGTTTATTAATCCGTGAATTTTAACAGAAAGGTAAAGGAACAGGCGCAATATTTGCAGATTGCGCCTGCCTAACACGAGATTTTCATCCGGTTTATTCTTTAAAAGACTAATATTCCACCTTTCTGATTATCCTCGCCAGATTCTCTTGGATATTGGCTTCTTATATCCCCCCCTCTTTGTTATAAAGCGGACTCGGAGGAAAATTCTTTCGGATCGCGGTAAGACTTTTGCTAATTAACTAGAAACATTGAAGAAGAAGAAGAGGAAGAGAATTCTTGATTCTTGATCGAACTTGTTCTTTTCTTTTTTTTTTTTCTTGCGCATCGATAACGCGCACTTAGCCTTCATCCGTTTCTTTATTGGAATCGGTGAGGATCGAAGACTTGTCGAAAGAGGGAGGAAAAATTTCGCGGAGCGTTCATACGATTTCTGATGGCTCGGTGCATTTGAATATCAGATATCGAGGAGGAGGTACTCTTTGTTCCTTTTTTGGTTCCTCTTCTTCGAGTTCGACTGGGAAGCTTTCTAGTCTAGGTAAATTTAGAGATCTTGGATCTTGGATGATGTTTTGATGCGGTGGAAGATAGAGAGAGAGATACTTGCTTTAAAGATTTGTCGAAGAGAATAATTCTTTTTCCAAAGACAATTTCCTTGGAATATAATAATTCAACGAACTGCAAAAGTTTATTAAACAGTTTTTTTGTTTAATTAAAACTTTGATATTATTTTTTTTTCCTAAGATAAGCAAATTAATTCTTTCTTTCTAAATGAAGTGAAATTTAATCGAAGAGAAAAATCGTTAACTTCGTTTAACAATAGATTGATAAAGAAATTTTAACAAATAGTATCGATTTGAAAGAGAAAATCCATTTTATTAAAGATAGAATATATACCCTCCGTAAAATTGCTTTCGAATAAATGAGAAAGACCTAGAAATCGATAGAAGTCTTGGATAATCTCTGGGCGAATCTGTGGGGCTTTCATGAATACCTAGATGTTCGCCTGTATCTTATAATCACCACGCTACTCTCTCTCTTGGCGCTACGACACGAAGTGACAAGCTGGATAAATTGCAGCGTCGTCTTTTGATCACTCCATTCACTGTCTAAGTCTCGAAGACAGTCTTGCCTCTCTTCCTCTGCCCGCAAGAAAGTTTATTCTTGGCCTTTTTTTTTTTTTCGATGTTGATATATATAGGTTACTGCAACCAGAGACAAGACACGAGAAACCGTAGAAATGGAAGGAGTTGAGTACATCGACGCGATGTTTATAAAATAATTTAAGGTAACGAATGACGTCGTTGAAAGAATATTAAATTTCTTTATAATTTTAATATTATATAATGTGGCTGAGAAAAGAATTTCAAGCAAGGTTTTACAGATTATTATTAAAAGATTTCAATATTTATTATAAAATAATTCATATTTTACGATACTCATATACAATGAATATCTTATAATTCATTTCACTTCGGTAAATTGTTCATGAACTTGTTACTGAATAAAAATGCTAATTATTTTGCTTAATAATCCGGGACAGAACAGCTCGATGCGATATTAAGTTAAAATAAAAGAGAATAAAAGGGAAATTCTCTTCCCAAATCCTTGTATCTTCGTAAATCTTCCACATTCAACCCTTATCCCTCTGTCCGCAATATCTTATTTTATACGTGCCCGTTCAAGACACGAGGGTTGCACAAGGCCAGGCTTGAAGTAGTAGTACAGCGCAAAATTATAGAGCCATAAAGTAGGGGAATTCGAAGAGAGTTTCGACCCCGAAATCGACCTGCCATCCGCCACCCGCGATTGTTGCTCGCATTCGGTGCATTTAAGGTTTCGTGACACGTACGAGTCGTCGTTCAAACTCTCTTCAAATCTGCGGATACGTTTTAAAGTATCAAACTTCCTCTCCGCGCCACTTTTGCGCACGTTTATTTTAATTCCTTGCTCGGAATTTGTACGAGTTTTTACGGTCGAAGCTTATTGTCTCGTTATGGAGAAAAAATTTCCGTTCCTTTTTTCTTTTTTTAACTTCTTGTATAAGTTTCGATAAATGTTTATTTAATATTTATTTGAATTAACGAATATTTAATTGTTGGATAAATAGGTAATGTTTAATTTTTATTTTGTCCATAAATTTAAATATTATTTTCAAATATTATTAAACGATTGAATGGTTTGAATTATATATATTTCTTTTATATGCAATGATTACGATTTAGAAAAGGTACATTTACATTTCGAAAAGGTTATTCATCATATAGACTCTTTTAAGAAGATTGAATCTTGCAGTCGGAAAAAGTGCAACTCGCGTTATATAAGGGTTAAAATTTTCATGGGACGGAACAAAGGAAGGGAGAAATTCTCATAAATAATAGCAAGATTTATGTACACCGAGGAGGGAGAATAAATTTTGCACGGATGAATAAGATAAATGACTAGGCTGCGATAAACATTAAGAAACATTAGGAGATGAATTAAAAAATTCATGGGAACGTTCAGTATATATCCCCTTTATAGTACATTAAAATAAAATTTTCGAAATTATTGTAAGAAAATGATGAATTGAGTAAAAATAATAAAAAAAAAATTACATACAAATTATACACGCGATAATATTTTTGTACTGATACATCAAGATATATAATTATTCTCAAACTGTTTTACTCGTATACTTTTCCTACGAAATGCGAAATGCGATTAATAAATCATTAGTTGGTTAGCGCGACATTCGTTATTCGTTCCTCGAATATGGAACGCATAATTCATACGTCAAACTATATTTATTGCTAATCTATCATTTGTAAAGTACGGTTGAAAACGGTGTGCGACTAACACGCGCGTTATATTTCAACGTCAATTCGATCCTCGTTAACCGGGGAGGAACGTCGACCGAATCAACCATTTCATCAGACATCTGTCCACCGTGTAACGCGTAGTGAAATCTATTAATTGGTTTTCGTCTTCCGACGAGACAATTTTCGTTCTTTCGCATCCGAGAAACGACACTTTTATCAACGAGATACGAAAAGTTGGAGGGACGACTGCTCGAGGGGAGGAAGGATGACATCGACGCGATAGTTTGCTTGATAGTTTTTATTATCGCCCCTCCCCCCGTTCGTTAAATTTCGACAGACATTCAAAGGGAAACTAGCTGTCGTTCGTAGGACTTGCTGCTTTTCAAAAACAGCTCGTGTTATCGAGTATCAGGCGGAATTGAGTTTCGATTTCATTCGTATTTCAGTCAACACCTGAAACTTGCCCTGTACTCTTTGTACCTCGATCAAACACCGGAGAGAAGTTTTTATTAAAGTTTGGAACGGTTTGCTTGGGATTATAATAGCTGGTAATGGAATGAATAATAACGAGCTCGTGGTTGCAGGCCCTCCATTTAAATTGGTGGGGAATGTTTCGATAATTATTATACATTAATATTGACTCGTTGATATTGAATATGATTTGGATATTTAATTAAATAAATAATTTTCGGAAATGAAATTAATAAATTGTAAAAATGGTTAATTCTTAGATCCATCGTATGTTTGAAATTTGTTAAGCAAAATTGTTAAGTAGTTTGTTTGTTTAAATGAAAAGATAGAATATACATCTTTTTTAATCGACAAAATATTATATTGAAAAATCCAAAGAACAAATAAAATTTCCATTTCCATTATTTCAAAATTGGTTCGAGTTACGAACAATCGAAATGTATCTTCCCTAATTATTTAACAATTTAATAATTCGTATATATACTTAAATATCACAACAACAATCAATCGTACAATTTTTACCATCGACTAATAACACGAATAATTAATTTTAATAACAACAATTGCGCGAATAATTCCTCCAAACATGAAATCACGCCATGGATATAAATATTTAAATTTCGCGCGTAAAATTCAATCGAACGAAACGACAAGGATGAAATAAAAATTTGATCGAAATGAAATATAAAAAAAAAAAGAAAGAGAAAAAAAAAGTACGAGAAAGAAGAATCTCTTGCCAGAGAATTCAAAACTACACGCCAGGTCTCGATCGGATTCAGAGGGAGAGGAATGTTGGCGGAAAAAGACCAACTTCCGTGTGACGCGTAGAAAGGAGATATTTCAGCTTTTTACAACGGCCGTAAAACGACTTATCGGACGTGCAACGTGAAGGCTATCTGGCCAGTGATCTCTGTAATATTGCTTGCCGAAGTCGAGCCATTTTCAACGCCGTATATCGAAGTGAATTTAGTTAGCGGAGAGAAAACGTGAACCCTGTTTGATCGTTCCCTCCAAAGGAGGATATACCTGTATTCAGTTTTGAATTTTGTTTTATTAACTCCGCACCTAACCCCCCTGGAAAACGGGTATATCGAACGTCGACACGGCTGGAATTATGCAGATCATGGCCCCGCCTCGTGGATGATGGAAATTTTATTAGTTTCGTTGGAATTTGTATGTTAATCCCGCGCCTAGCTTCCGCTCTGCTCGTAGATGGCGTTACCGTGTCCTATTTCTATCTTACATCTCTCCATTGATTCCCACGCTTTTTCCCCTATTTTTTCTTTTTTTTCTTCTTCATCTTGCTTAAACTTTTCGCTAAATTTTTTAATCTGATGTTTCATTCCCGCGTTATATTTCTCTCCTTTCAAATTGTTGTCTTCTTTTTGCGACGAAGATTTATGACAGAGATCATCGATTCGATGTATCAAGTATCAAAAACCTTTTAATCATTCCCTTTCTCTCTTTCAATCGGATTCGAAAACTTGGATATTTTGGAATTGACGTTCGATCAGCAAGAAACAACTCTTAAGATGTTAAAAAAATAACAATTCTCGATCGAAAATTTTTTAAAAGGAAAGCGAATATTCTCATAAACCTAAGAGAAAATCAAATATCAATTAACGTTCTCACCAATATATTCAAGTTTCGTGAAAGATTGCTATTTATCCCGCGACAGACAATGATTATAAAAAAGATATTGCTTCGAATTCGCGTCGTATCGTTACGAAAACGAACGATCTACGAATTAAACGATAAATAAAAAAAAAAAAAAAAGAACGTACTCGATACCTTCCGCCAATGTACCACCGTGATATAGTTTTGTCATTGCGGTCGTTCCATCCGCCCTGATCAATAGATAGGGAACACTAAATAACGCGAGTTGTCGATTGCAACGAGTAAAAATCGTTACATGTCCGTGCAATGGCTGGCCTCGAGCATTTTCGACGTCATAATTCAAGCGAGTTCGTTTTCACGATTAATAATATAGTAAACGCGATATCTTTCTCTTTCTCTTCTCTCTCTCTCTTTTTTTTATCCTCCAAAATCGGACGTTTATTTTCACGCGAAAAACATTTATAATACCAGTTATATCATACTGTGTGTATATATATATATATATGTGTTTGTGTGTGTGTGTATATATATATATATATATATATATATATATATCGCCTCATCAATTCGTTCGGCTGACAGGGTAGTAAAGTGAATTTTTACGGGGAAATAAAAACGTTCCCTCTACGCGGTTGACGAGATATTTGCGTTTCTATCGATTATATTCCTTTCGAATTTAATAATAAAAAAAAAAAAAGAAAAAAAATGAATCATTTTTAAGCAGTTAACCATCCTGATTGTCGAAATTGAAACGAAAAATGTATCCCCTGTTTGGAACGGAAGAAAAATAAACGTGTATATTTTTTTCGTATGAAAAAAAAAGAACAGAAATATTATTAAACGGGACGAGATAAAATTAATTTATAAACATCCGAGGTATAATCGTAAATATACCGAATTTATTTATTTATTAAATATTATATTAATATTATTATTACAGAAATTGATTAATTTTAAAATTTGTTCCTGAAATTTCCGAATATTTATCGCAAAAATCACTCTATCCTACAATTACAGCAATAAAGGAAATTAAATCACCGTTTATCGGAACGAATGTATATCAATTTATTTTGTAAATTTAATCTAATAATTTAATAATTTGAATTCGAACGATCGATCTTTTTTTTTAACTCCTTTTAAATCGTCCCGACTTTATTGTACGCGGAATATTCATTGCAAAATATCGGTTATCGATAAAAATCATATTTATATAAATCATCGATTGTCACATCAACTGAGAATTTTTTCGTTTTTGTGAATACTTTTTTTCTTCTTCTTCTTTTTTTTTTTTTCGTCTATGAATTCGACGCGTCTTTGGCATCAAAGTTTCCGGAGGAAAAAGGAAACTGAAGATATTCAATGTTCCTTGATGGTTCGTCTAATGCTCGGAACCTGTTCCTCGCAAATTTCTCGACAACCTTCGAATTTCCGTGAACGTGATATCCAAGAAGACAGACTAGTCTCTTTGATCACGTGAACTTGGTCACCTTGTGTCATGAATTCAATAGACCAACGCGGTTCTCAAGTGCTTTATGCGGATATCGAATTTCCTCGGGTATTCTCTGTATTTTGCGACTATCTCGACGAAGGTTCAATGTATAATATTCGATGATGTAATAGAAATATGCTCTTATGCTTGAAATAATAATTTTTAACAATACTGTTCCATGCTTCTTCCTCCATGATTCACATTCACATTATTGATCAGGAAATTATCGATCAATAAATGTGATTCAACTTGTCATTCAACTTGTTTGTTTGAAGATGAATTTTAATTCTAATAATTTTAATAATTAAATATATATAAATTATCGTTGCATATTTCTCCACTTTAATAAATATCAAAGTGTCATCGGACAACAAATGAAAAAAATTAATGTATAAAGAGTTTAATCTAATTAACATCAGATTAAACTCTTTATATAACATTTAATCTAATGTTAATTAGATTAAACTCTTTATACATTAATTTTTTTCATTTACATTAATTATTTGAAATGAATTCATTCATTTCATTTACATTAATTAATTGACAAACAATATTTATTATATCCACACGTGTCGAATAGAATTTATTTTATCCCCTTTCACGATAATTTATACGTTTAATTTTTATTCGCAATATCAACGAATCATAGATATATATACGTGTAATTGCATTTTTTTTTCTTTTGGTAAAAAAGAAAACAAGGAGAGAGAGAGAGAGAGATTAAAGCATGGTTTTTAATAGTCGATCGTTCTCGTGCGCAATTAAACATGAAAATTTCTGCAAAGGAAGCAGTAACGCGCGCACGAGTCACGGAAATTCATCAAAAAGTATATTTTGCCGCGACGTCGAGTGGATATGAGAATCAACTGTAATTACACAGGGGGAGAGATGGGGAGGGGGTTAGTAATTGCAACCGGTTAATTAGATTTTCAGGAGGGCGTGTACTCTATTCGTTGCAGAAATAGCTGACCGAAGAAGATCCGGATAATAGCAAACGTGTAAATAAAATTGGATCTGGAAAAAGATTTTGCATCGATTATGGATTTCGATTTATCGCAAGTATATTGTTATCCGTTCGTGAAATTAAATTCAATTCAAAATATTATATTTTAATATTTAATTTGATTGATCCACGCGTTTAATTAATCAGACGAATTGATAATGAAGATAAAAAGATGGATGCTGCATCGAACTTTGGACTGCTACTCATTTCATTTTTAGAGTAAAAAATCTATAATATTCGTGTGACAAGTATGAATTTTAATAATTACTTTACATCTTGTCCATTTTTCATTCGTGCCAATGATTCTTCAATATTAAATTCGAAAATCAAGAATCGCCTGATTAATTTTCGAATCATCAATCACCAACCAACCAATCTTCTCAGAACGTGTTAATGATCCAATGTTCGTGAATCCAAAATCAAAAATTCGATTGTTTCCCGCAGAAGAGCGGGAGAAGGGGGTGGAGAGACGAAAAAAGCGATTTCTGAAAATTAAAACGATCCACCTAGACGAGATTCAAATTTCAATTATTTCCTTTTCCGCGACATCGATAAAGACCGCTTCGAGTCATCTAACCGATAGAAAAAAAAAAAAAAAAAAGAGAGAGGAAAAAAAAAAGAAAAGAGTGACAAAATCGAGAGAGCGAAGAGGAAAAAGTGGCGAGAGAAACACTTTCGATTCACGCTAATAACTTTCAATTGGAATCGAATTCACGGTGGGAAAGGTAAAACCGATTCGAACGGGGGAGGGGTGTGGAGGAGAAGGGGTGGGGGAGGGGCACGCTTTTGGCCACATTGACCCGGATCACGAGATTTCTCTGTGACAGGCCGGTGACGAGACTAAAGGTTGCGCCACAATTTCACGGGTGAATTTGGCTACGTTGCACGTGAAATCCTTTGGAATCCTTGTTGTTGGACGATATAAAGGGACTCTATACAAACGTTATCACCATTGGCTGACGCGTAATCAACGTAGAAAACGAAATAGCTCATTTGCAGTGGTACGATTAGCCCGGGCTAACAATCGTACAACAACTAATCTGTCTGATCTCTACGTCGGCCCCCTTTCGTTCTCTTCATACTTTCGTACGATAAAATTCGGGGGAATTCGTGTAACTGATCGTATACATCAGAAAAGTATCGTTGCATATAATTTATAAAATTATTCGAAAACGATAGTGCATTGTTGTGCATGATATTTCCTGCGTTCTTGTCTATTTAAATTTTCTTAATTTTAGGGATAAATGCAATTGTTTTATTGTAATTGTATAACCAAGAAAATTTTGTAAATTATACTTCAACGTCAAGTTCGATTTTCTTGAATATAAAAATTAACGCGTAAAGAATCGTAATATTGAATTTTTTCAAAAAGAATTGAATCGAAGGAATAAATCTTTCATTTTCTCTTGTTTCCTGTAATCCTAGAATTCATTTTGTAGAAACATAATATAATCTACGTAAATTGAAATTGAATGTTATACTTTTTTATTTACGTATACAAATAAATACAAAGTGGAAATTTATTTTTTTATGGATTTTGTAAAAAAAAGTTTTATAGCCAATTAAAAGTTCGAAGTTGAATATTACATTTTCCATTTGTGTAAAAGTATTTCGAATATTTTTCAATTGAGATACTGGAGAAAAAAAATATTGGTATTTGAGATATTTTTTGATGCTTCAATGCGGTGGTATTTTTATTTTCCATTGTCCACGTGTTAAAATGTTTAATTCGCGTGTATAAAATATTGAAGTCGATACGATTCTTAAATAAAATTTCTCTTTCTTAAATAAAATTTGCTTTTAAGCATTTTAAATAAGCAGAATCAAAGAATATAATACGATATAAACTATTCTTTCGTCGAAAAGACAAGAATGCATCGTCATATTACAATTTCACAGAATCACACAGCATCCAACGACAGAAATTGGAGTGCACGAAACATCTAAATCGATTCTCGTTCAATTCTCGATGAATCTCGAATCATAGAAATGAATGATATTATAATAATATTTTTTTCGCGTCAACGTGCACAAATACATACAACGATGCACAAATTGCCCGACAAATTGCATAGCAGTTGCTCGGATTCGACAGAGAAGGGCCGTTATTTTACTCCCCAGTTACAAACAAGATATAACACTGGGTGCGCAATATGGAATCTTGTTTATGTTCCACTGAGCCGTCATCCCTCCACGGTTAATAAATTTCAAAGATTCGCATCCGTGCGTTTCAGCGGCACTCGATTTGCGATACATCATCCGGAGAAATGCTTTGCAAAATGCTCGTTCGATCCAGGTTGGAAGGTGAACGAATTGGAAAGTAACACAAGCTAACTGGATGAGCACCGATTTCGTGCTCGCCTGCGTCCTCATCGATATTTCAGGTGGCGTCGCGCGGTCTCTCCTCACGGAAGAAGTCGTCGACGAAAGAGTAGTAAATTCTATTGCCAACGTCGCGTGCAGCTGCTGCTTCTGTACCTGGTTTTTCCGTTGCATAATAGAACAACGCGGCCAAGTTTCTGGCTTTGACGCGGTTCATCCCCGGCCGCTCTTCGGGGAGGATCGCCCTCGTTCCGCGCGACAATTTGCGATTCTCATGGTGGCTCCATGGTTTTTGGGACCGGTGGCGGAATAAACGAGACCATTGTCGCGGATAAATGTGCGGATGTGGCGTTATCGATGCGTGTTCGGTCGCGTTTCTGCGCCCAAGGTGTGTTCACCGCATGTGAAACAAGTTTAGGTACGGTTTGACACGAGAACAGGTGGAAACGGAGAGTGTAGGTTGAATATTTCGGTATTATGTTAAGTTATCTAGCGATTATTTGGATTATTTGTTTGAGCAATAAATGATGGTCGTGTTAGATATTGTTTTATAAATGGTAATTGCTTGAATTAATTCAATGCAAAATATTTCTTTAGGAATTTATTCATAAATGTGACTTCATAAATGCATGGGATTGTACTCTGGTAAAACAGAAAATTAATTTGACAGGTATGTAAGAAATAAGGGTATAGAATTAATTTTAATAAAGGAATAATTATATTCTGTGTGAATTAATTATATGTACTTTTACCTTTTAATAAATTTTTTAGTACTAAAGATTTACCATTTAAATATTGTAATTTAATATCTATGATATATAATAGATATAATATTATATAATTTTATATTTATTTATTTCAATTGTTTTAACATTTCATAAAAAATATAATATATTATATATAGTTATAATATATATATATAATATATTATATATAAAAGATAGCTATTATGTTTTTAAATTTCGAAAAAATCAAATAACTAGTAGTAATTTATTAAAATTTTACAATTAATAATTATATTTTAACAATTGTATATATATTAAATTTTTAAATGATCTTCATATGGATATATTGATTAAAGAAAGAAAATCTGATTAAAGAAAGACAAAAATATGAAGTATATAATCTTAAATATTAATAGATTTGAAATTTTTTAAGATTTTTTAACATATATTTGCTATATTTGATTTTCTTAAAGTAATAGTATTATATATTCATATTATAAACATTTAATAACATTGAATATTAAAATTAAAAAATTAAAATTAAAAATTAGCGGTAAAATTAGTGGAAGGGGAATCTTTATCCCCACTACACGACTCGCAATCTTCATTAGTTATTGAGACATTGAACTAGTGGGACGTATATTTACGCTGCTTAGAAATCGAGGTAAGCTTATTTATTATTTTTTAACTTTTTTTAGACATTATTATTGGATTTATTCGTATATTATCAATATTGACTTTCCATATTCATAAGATTTTAACTTCAAATTTATTTAATATTGCGAATTATTATTATTATAAGTGCAGAAAAAAAATTGCAATCTATATTGAATTATTGTAATATATTACAAATATTATGTAATATATTACATGTAATATTGTATTAATTCGTTATTATAAAATACATCACTTGAATTTATTTGTTTTAAATTTGTACATTTACATTGATGCAAATATTATTATTTAAATTTCGAATAGCAAGCCCTAATCCACGCCATGACACTTGATAGCTAGTTGGATGAAATATTGCGCAATAAAGACGCCATGACACCTGTTTGTTGAATATATACATTAGAGGGCAGCAGCACTATGTAAGTTGCAATGACGCAGTAAGAAAGTTCAGTTTAAAAAGTTTCGTAGGAAATCAGTAAAATATTTTTTCGTATTCACGTAGAATTATCGTTTAGTGAAAATATAGTGTAGTTTGAATATGTTTGAGAAAACTTTGGTGATTTGGAAATGAAGAAATATTAATTATTTCTTGTAAGTATGATACGTGTATCCCGAGCATGTAGAAATAACCTAATATATTCGATATATTTATTAATAGCATTCCATAACTACAGGAATCGAATAATTAGAATTTATTATTTTATTGTCTTCGATAATTTATAAATCAATTCATAATTATTTAAATAATTTATATCATATTATATTTTTGGTACTTTTTCTTGTAATCTTCACTTTTTATCAAATATTTTTGTACTTTTTAATTTAATAAATTGTTTACTTCTAAGGATTTGTCATTTAAATATTGTAGAATTTTAATATTCATGATATATAATGTTCATATGATTTATATGAAATGATTTATTATGATTTATTAATAAAATTTCTTCTACTTCTCTTATTTAGATATTAATAAACAAATAAACAAGATAGATATAATATTATATTATTTTATATTTATTTATTTCAATTATTTTAACATTTCATAAAAAATGTAATGAATAGAAGCTATTATATATACTTATATATATAATATATATATCATATATTATATATAAAAAATAGTTATTATGTATGATAACTATTATGCTTGAATTTATTTGTTTTAAATTTGTACATTTACATTAATGCAAATATAATTATTTAAAATTCGAATAGCTAATCTACGCCATGACACTCGATGCCCAGTTGGATGAAATATTGCGCAATAAAGACGCCATGACACCTGTTAGTTAAATATATACATCAGAGGGCAGCATCATGTAAGTAAATTGCAATGACGCAGTAAGAAAATTCAGTTTAAAAAATTTCGTAAGAAATTAGTAAGATATTCTTTCGTATTCACGTAAAATTTATCGTTTAGAGCAAATATAGTGTAGTGAATGTGTTCAATATTTTTCTCGTTGTAATGAATAATGTTTGAGAAAACTTTGGTGATTCGAAGATGTAGAAACATTAATTATTTTTTGTAAGTATGATACATATGTCCCCAGCATGTTAGAAATAACCTAATATATCGAACATTTATTAATAGCATTCCATAACTACAGGAATCGAATAATTAGAATTTATTATTTTATTCTCTTCGATAACTTATAAATCATAATTCATAATTATTTAAATAATATGTATCATATTATATTTTTGATACTTCTATCTTCTAGTAATCTTCACTTTTTATCAAGTATTTTTGTACTTTTTAATTTAGTAAATTGTTTAGTTCTTGGGGATTTGTCATTTAAATATTATATAATTTAATATCCATGATATATAATGTTCATATGATTTACATGAAATGATTTATCATGGTTTATTAATAAAATTTCTTCTACTTATTTTATTTAGATATTAATAAACAAATAAACAAGATAGATATATTATTTTATATTTATTTATTGTAATTGTTTTAATATTTCATAAAATATATAATGAATGGAAGCTATTATATATACTTATATATATATAAAATATATATATATAATATATTATACATAAAAGATAGCTATTATATTTTTAAATTTCGAAAAAATTAAATAACTATAGTAATTTATTAAAATTTTACAATTGATAATTATATTTTAACAATTATATATAATAAATTTTTAAAATTAAAGATTTCTTTAACATATATTTGATATTTCATATATATCATAACATATATATGATTTTCTTAAAGTAATAGTATTATATATTCATATTATAAACATTTAATAACATTGAATACGTTCTACACGGTAAAATTAGTGGAAGGGGAATCTGTTTATCCCCACTACGTAACTCGCGATCTTCATTAGTTATTGGGACATTGAACTGGTAGGACGTATATTTAGCTGCTTAGAAATCGAGGTACGTTTATTAATTATTTTTCAACTTCTTTTAAACATTACCATTATGTTTATTCGAATATTATCAATATTGTTTTTCCATATTTGTAAGTTTTTAACTTCAAATTTATTTAATATTGTAAATTATTATTATTATAAGTGCAGAATACAAATTGCAATCTATATCGAATTAATGTAATATATTACAAATATCTAAATGTAATATTGTATTAATTCGTTATTATAAAATACATCACGTGAATTCATTTGTTTTAAATTTGTACATTTACATTCATGCAAATGTAATTGTTTAAAATTCGAATAATAGCAAGCTCTAATCCACGCCATGACACTTGATGCCTAATTGGATGAAATATTGCGCAGTAAAGACGCCATGACACCTGTTTGTTGAACATATACATTAGAGGGCAGCAGGACTATGTATGTTGCAATGACGCAGTAAGAAAATTCAGTTTAAAAAGTTTCGTAGGAAATCAGTAAGATATTTTTTCGTATTCACGTAGAATTATCATTTAGTGCAAATATAGTGCAGTGAATGTGTTCAATATTTTTTTCGTTGTAGTGAATAACGTTTGAGAAAACTTTGGTGATTCGAAAACGAAGAAACATTAATTATTTCTTGTAAGTATGATACGTATATCCCGAGCATGTTAGACATAACCTAATATATTCGATATATTTATATCGAATATATTATAATATATATTATAATAGCATTCCATAATTACAAGATGAATCGAATAATTAGGATTTATTATTTTATTGTTCGATAATTTATAAATCATAATTCATAATTGTTTAAATATATCATATTATATTTTTAATATCTCTATCTTCTCGTAATCTTTATTTTTTGTCAATTATTGTATCTTAATTTTCTTAATTTGATTAAGATCAATGGAGAAATTATAATTATAAATTTAATTATTCTAGAAAAAAAACAATAGGAAACAAAGAAAACGAAAATGATAGAGGATATTGTCTGATTTTTTCATTCTTTTTCGTCATCCGTTAACGAAGTTTTTACTTTCAGGAAATTTAGTGACCATGCGCAATGCAGTTGGTAGGGTCAGTGCATGCTGTATAGAAGCTTTTTATTGTTTTTTAGAGCATAGTGGCACTGAGTAGCGTTTCGTTTATGGTTTAGGGACATGTGACAATAGAGTCTGTGTTTGTTGCGCATTGTAAATTGCTTCCAAAGCGTCGCAGTCTCTTCTTTGACTTTTTAATCGCGAAGGTTTTTGTTGGCAATTTTCTGTGTTTCGCTTTGATAGTTTCTTTTTTTTTTTCTCTCTCTCTATTCTTTTTCATATATTTATATTTTTCTTTGTTACAATGCTATGAATATCATTTCCAAATTTAGAATTATTATTAGTATTTAAGAAAAATTTTAAATTTAAAAAATACTAATAAGAAATATTAGAAATTAATGTTAATAATATGTAATCTGTTTTCATATTAGACATTCATAATAAATAATTTTTTATTGTTAAAATTGTTATCTTTTACAAATTCAATTTACATTTAATGCATAATGCAATATATATAAATTCCTTAAATAATTAACAAATTCTAAAGATTAAAATTTTCACTTTTTCTTTGAAATTTTTATCTAGATATAATAGTTTGTAGATAAAATAATAATCTTTTTTGTTTTTATTTTTGTTTTTTATAGATTCTTTGCAACTTTTCATCTTTATTCATCGACATAGAAGATCTACCTTAATGATGTCCCTGATGAATTTTTCTGAGAGCTCATCCGATGACTGTCTCAGAGTAACAGTATCATCAACCTAGTATTTGAGGTTTTTCACTGTTAGTTTCATTCATTTTCTACAAACGGTGAGTCATATTTTTTAATTCCTGCAGTCTTCAAACATAAAATGAATGAATCAGTATGGAATGACTGGTTGTATTTTTTTTATTTTGGATTTGGCAAGTACAGTGACTATAAATATAAATATATTCATAAATAATAATTTTATATTTTTTGAAATAATAAAATTAGAATTTTTTTGTATATCTAATTTTTAAAAATATCTTAAAAGATGTATAAATCTTTCCATATTTCATAAATTTTGTATTTATAACATAAATAAGTAACTTAAAACGAATATTTTTAATTTTTGAGGATTAACATGTTGATATGAATCCCTTGAGTTTTAAATGTAGCAGAATTTCGTGTTTAAATATTAGATTCTCTTTATTGTTATTGTTGCATGATAACAATAATAGTATTGGTAGCAATAAATTTTGTTAAAATATTTTAATCGATAAGAATGTTGAGTTATTGTTTGTAATTTGCATATTACATGTGTAAAACGGATCATAGCTTTTGTTTTACATATTAAAATCTCTAAAAATGTCTTTTTATATAAAATTTGATCATTTTTCATATAAGTATATGAATCAAAAATTAAGTAAAATAATAGAAGTAAAATCTTTTTTTTTTTTTTATTTTTTGCACGTTCTTTCTTTATTGTCTCGTTATATAATTCTATTCTATGTTAGTTAAATAGACAATTAACTATTTCATAACATTATATAATATTATTTATAATTTACAAACAATTAACAATAACATTGCTGTATCGATGCATGATGTATTTTCAATATATATCTATATATAAATTTATTCGTGCTTAGTTTATAGTTAGTTTGTGGTAAATTTATAGAATTGCATTGGAAACCTCTTAAATAATCTATTAATATTATCCATAGTTTTGGATATTATAAACCAAATCATACTATTATATTTTATTATCAGTTAGATTATTAAAAATATCATATTTATGAAATAATAATAACTGTAATAATTAGTAGATGAATGTATTCTACTAATTATAATGAATTAGTAGAATATTCATTAGAAATAATAAAAATAATAGTAAAATTTGAAAGAATAGAATAGAAATAAAATGTTACGATACTCTCTCTCTCTATATATATAAAATGCGAATATCCTTTATGTAATAGTCACCAACCTCTGCCAATCGATTTCAAGAAAATGGTATGTATTACCTTAAATGATACAAGTGTGCCAAGCTTGGGTGTCGAAGGCGTCTCGAGACGTTCTTTTTAGTATAGATCCTTGCACTCTAGAGTATCACACGGAAAAATCTTTAAACGAGGTTTGTGTAGGTCTGTCACGTAGCAAAAATTCGATTGATTTGCTCGGAATTTTCACATTAACGCTTGTTCGATTGTAAGGTGTGTTATGTTATTTTTTTTAACGCGTTAATGTATTGGAAAATATTCACGTTGAAACAAATTAACGTTGAAAATCTCCTTTGGATATTGCAATATGTATTCATATTGATATAAATTAGCGTTGAAAATTCTATTGAATATTGCAAAGTACTCGCGTTGATATAAATTATAGTTGAAAATCCTTTCGATGAAATCAATTTCAATTTTTATTCTCAACGGCAACGAGAGTGCTTTGTTGTTTGAACTTTGCATTTTATCGAAGAATACGGGATTAAATAGATGGAATCGTAGATCATTTACGCTTCCCAAGTTTTCCACTTCCCTTCGAAATTAGTGTTCCTCGAATGCTAAAACTCGAGTTTCAGAAAGAGAAAAAAAGAGGCTGTGCGCCGAAGAGGCCCGGCAAATTGCCATGCAAGAGGGTAACTACTAATGGCTCTGCATCTTCGGATGGAGGGTCATTCTTTTTATTATTCTGTCACTGTACTTGCCTGTAGTAATAGTAGTAATAATTAACTTTGCATGCATTTTCACGTGAACATATTGGGACAATCCTTAAGTTTAGGTAAGTGATATTGATTATACCATCGTGAACAACTATTAATTTTAATTAATCCTTCAAAGTAGTTTCGGACCTTGGTTTGAAATGGCTTTAGTAGTTTATCGTGATTTTTTAAAAGTTGTCAGGATTTAATAATCATATTATTCGTCATTAAATTTTAGAGTATATTGTAGTATAATAATTTCGCACTTTTTTTTTAACAATAAATTGCGCGAATGTTTCGGTATTAAATTATAATCGCGTATTTAGTACAATTTTCTTTTTTAATTTCAAACGCAATATATTTTCAACTCGTTTCAATTTTATTTTTTAACTTATTGTTTTAATATGAAACAAGGGGGCGTATTTTAATTTTTATATTCGCGCCGCGAAACAAACACGTGTCTTAATTTGCCAACCAAGTTGCAAACAATTTAAAATCTTTACTAACGATGAATTGTAGCGTAGAATTTAAGGACTAACAAAACTACCGCATTATTATAATTCTCTTCTTGCACGCTTGTACTAGATTTTCTAGATTAGTGTCATGCATTATGAAACATAGTTGCACGAGTAGATTTCATTAGTATTGCGAACAACGAAGCAACCGTTTTCGTTAGTTACTTTCTTTATTTTATATTCCACGAGTTAATGTTATTACGATCAATTAAGCATCCTTTATATAGTTTTTGCTTTTTTTAGTTAACAAATTAGTATGTGTTACTTTCATATCTTCTTTTCGTAGATTTCTCACGTGTATTTCGAATAAGAAAAATATTACATTGAAACAACGGTAGTTCAGTTTCAATGATACTTGTTAAGAATTTCAGATCGACTTCATGCTCTCAGGAAATTGAATATTTTTAGGGAAGCAAATCTCAGGAATCCCAGTCTCAAATTTGCACATCATACATTCTCATATTTAACTTTCGATCAATAGAGCTTCCCTCTATTGGAAAAGTAGCTTTACTTTTAAATTAATACTTTCGTCGATAATTATTATAATCTGATCACGCGATTCTTTTATTAGATGTGAAAAATAATTCTCATTCCCTTCACACTTGACACACGAGAAACCATTCGAGCCACCGAAAAAACGAAGAGGAGAAAGAAAGAAAAGGTCTGGTTTTACATTGCACGCGAAAGGATCGCGTACAAAACCCCACGGATTAAGAGATGGGAGCCCCATATGAAATATTTATCCAGTTAAAGTCGACATGTATATTTTTACGCGTTTTTCTCTCTCCCTCTCTCCTTTCCCTTTCCCCTCTGGAGACGGTTCAAACACGAAATTAATCGAGTTTGCGGGCACGGTTTCTTTAAAACGTGGAAAAGAGGGCACCGGTTATTCGGCGAGATTACTTCGTAATCCTTATTTATAGACGACGATGTAACGGAGGAACCGTGGCGCCCGCTAATTTCTTTAATCACGATCGTTCTGAGTAATAAGTGCCACCTGTTCCTGATTACTTGCCCGGTTCGATTATCGAACCAACGATCGTATCCAGGATACGTGTTTTCGTTGTAGAACTTCGATCCTACAACGTCAGGATAGAGGATTCTTTTTTTAGAATCGTTAAAATTTTTCTAAACGATGGAAATTTATACATTTACATCGTTAAATCAGACAAACGTTCTATTTAAGATTCTAGAATTGCTTTCCAAAATTTTATATCTTCTTCAACGTTTTAAGATTCTAGAATTGTTTTCCAAAATTTTATATCTTCTTCAACGTTCTATGTAAGATTCTAGAATTGTTTTCCAAAATTTTAAATCTTCTTCAACATTCTATGCTAAGATTCTAGAATTGTTTTCCAAAATCTTCTTCAACGTTCTATGCTAAGATTCTAGAATTGCTTTCCAAAATTTTAAATTTTCTTCAAAGGTGTTGGTAGGTTCGTAGATAGTTAAATATATTCACGAATAACTATAATTCACGAATTCTTTTCGAGTCGTCTGATAAGTTCCCTCGAATATTGGAGGAATTCTTTGGAATTTTATTGATTCGTAAACGAGATTCGATGTAATGCAAAGGATCACCATGTCGTATATTTCTGTTCGTCGTCGCGAAACGATTCCAAATCCTTGACAAATCGCGGGTAGTTGCCTTTGCAAAGCGATTCGATTTTGTCCACGTCGTCGAGAGATACGTAAAAGAAAGTGACGATACTTTTTAAATTATTCTTTCGGATTAATCTGACGGTATAACGATATCGATGCTCGACAATCGTACTTTGATGATTGATAGTATCTTAAAAGAAGTGAAAGTGTACATTTTTTTCGTGTTATTCCATTTCTTCAAAATAGATTGCAATTTTCGAGGTTTTCGAGAACAAATTAAGTAAACGTTTAGGGAATTTGTCGATTCTAGAATATTTTTCCAGAAATGAGAATCGGTTTATAGAGAGGTGTGTTGTATTGTAAATAGCATTCTTCTTATTTCTATTAAATATGTTTCTATTTTAGGCATAGACGTAAATTTTAAATATCAAAAATTGCAATTAATTCCTCGTGTTGTTCGATTAAATAAGTATGTACAGCATTTGTCGAATTTTTCGTTGTTGTTAGGATGATTCGATTCGGTTTCACAATTTCTTCACAAATTGAACACTTGAACGATGAAATAGTGGTGATTAAAATATTGTCGGATATTTCATTCATCCTTTTCCCATTGTTAAAAAAGAGTAATTACGATAAAAATAAACGACAGATGGAAATATTAAACGTAATATATTTCAATCTTTTATTTTAATCACTTTTCAATTATACGTGATTGAATGAAATCGATTAATGCTCGTAATCTGTAAATAAAAAAAAAGGAAAAAAAAAAAAAGATAATTGGAATCCGGGGATACAATTTACAGAGATATCGAAATAAATAATAATGATATTTAATTATCAAACAGATATCCCTTTATTTCCTCCATTTTCACGTGCATAATGAGATTCAATTAGAGGCTAGAAGTTTGATCGATTTACGATACGGATTTCAATGGATCATAACTGAAACGAGCGGGATAATTCTTAACTATTGTTTCGACGATGTCCGGTGTTTACTGGCTCGATTGTGGTTCGACTATTTTAATTCGTTCCATTATACACTCAATTTAGAATTATATAATTTTCATACAACTAATCAACCATTATTCGATACACACATCGTGTAAATTCAGTTATAAATTCATACGTAACTGGTACACGATTAATCAATAAAAACCAAATATACCCACGTGTAATTGATACGTGTAGAATTAAATGGAACCTCTCATCATTCATGTAAATTTACCATTATATCTCTCAACAACCACTATCGGGGATACGGAAAATTCGATTAACTCCAATATGTATTTTCTAATTCCAATAAATACATTACAAAATCGTATCGAAAATATTCGAAATATCGTGTAAATCTTGAAAGAGCGTAGAACAATAATATCATTAGATTTTAAAGGATAGAAATATCATTCAAAATAAAGAATCGAAATTATCTAAATTATATCGTCAAAATAAAGAATCGAAATTATCTAAATTATATCGTCAAAATAAAGAATCGAAATTATATCTAAATTATATCGTCAAAATATTAAATATCGAAAGAATTTCTCTCCAATTTTTCTCCAACCTAACTTCAGATAATGTATTAAGTCTCTGTACGAAATCGTGCGGCTATCTATCACGAAGGAAGTCGGATCGACTTGGGGTATCCAGAATCCCGTGTCGTCGTTACCCGTAGCTAGCAGCTAGGTAGCGGAAAATTCTTCTGGTCTGACCGGAACGAATGGCGTTATCCCTCAAACCCTCCTCTCGTATATTTCACGACGGTGTTTTCCACACACACGCGCGCGTGTTTGCGTACACTTGTGCGTCGATACGAAATTGAAAAACAAACGACCATTACTATCCTCGCGTTTGCCAAGTCAGATTTTTCGATCCCCGAGCTTAACTAGCTCCCATTTTCGCTCGCCCCCTTCCCTTGTGGGAATAGAATACGCGATATATATATATGAATGGATGGATGGAGAGTTGGGCTCACGATTAACGATGCTTTTATCAATTCGCCCCCGTCTTGTCCTTCCCCCGGGTTGTCGATCTTCGTAAACGGGAGCAAACCCGGAGTTCCCTTAAGGGTGTTTGTGTTCCCCGTGGATACACGGAAACTGGGAAATGAGAACAGGATTCCCGACGGGTTTGGTAAATCGAGGTTCGTTGTAGTAAGGGAGTGTTTCTTGTAAATTTTTAAAAATTATTTCTCCATTCTTTCGTCGAGTCGAGACGTCTCGTTGGATTATTTGTCGTTTCTTCGGAACAGTGATCGATTTGATGAGATTATTATTATTGGATTGTGAGGATGAAAAGGATTGTATTAATATCGATAAATTTTGTTTAATATTTTCAAAGATAGTTTAAATTATTTGTTAAGTGAAGATGAAATTTTAGATTTTTTTCGTTGGAAATAGTTTATCTATCTGTGAGAATATATGGAGATGAAATTAGATTGAAAATTGGAGAGAGAAGGGTAATATTAAAACAGTGTTTTTGTATTTATTTTGAATATTGTAGGAATATTAATTAGAATTATTATAATTATTTTTAATTTTAATATCATCGAATTCAACAAGTTGTTTGTTTTTCCATTTTTCATATTAAATAGGTTAAATTTAATTTGCCACTTGGAACAATTAACAAAATTAGAATTGTTATAGAGAATAAAAGAAAAAGAGTATTGTATTGTAATTTAATAATACAATGAGTTATTAAATAGTATTTAATCGTGATAAAAGAAACTTTGAAACATCAAAAATCCTGTCCTCGTTTCCCAATTTCGTGCACGGGAAAGATATTCATCTTGAGCTTCTCCAATTTCCTTTCAATTACTTCGTGTTAAACGAACGAAATATTTCGCTAACATTATAAGTGTTCTCTTATTAAAGGGAAATTAACGAAACGTTTATATCAATCGAGAAATTTATTTATATATATATTCGTGTAAATTTAATATTTAAATTCCTGAAAGTGTCTGTTGTGAAATTTAATTAATCGAAGAATTTAATTCTGCCCTGTTTTGTGCAGAGAAAATTTCCAGTGCTTTGATTAATGGATTCCTGGGGGCATGCGTCGCGTTTAACGAACGTGAAGCGCGTGTTTTAACGTTGCCTTTCATTTGATTATATTTTTAATCCCTCGTCTCGAGATTAATAAGATCTCGAAACGAGGGTGTTGGTTAACGAGCGCAAAACACTTGACCCTCGTCGTTGGAAAGAGGAGAAAGTGTACGTAAACCCAATGGAAAGGAATTGCCCGTGGCAGTTGAGCCCTATTATCATGGAAATTGAAAAGCAAACAAGTAAGTATGGCCTTCATTGATCTGCCAATTTAATGTGCCAATACGGAATCGATCCGTTTCCGTTCGAATTGCTTCCATTCCCTTCAGCTTTCGATAAATTCACCTCCCTTCGCTATTTTCTAAAAAGCCAGGATTATTTTTAATTGGCATAAAGTGTTAATTATTCGATGCACGGGATATATGCGAGATTTTATCCAATTTTCCAATTTGTATCGCGTATTATTTTAATTTGGAGCGAAATTAAATTTTGTTATTTATTATTTATCATCAAATTTGTCAAATTTACGAGTATGGTATAGTAGAAAAATTTTTTAGAATGAATAATATTATTTCGTTGATATTTGAAAGGGGTAAATTCAATTTTCTTTTTCTTTTTTTCTTAACGAATCAAGAATTCCAATTCAGGAGGTTATTTTATCTTAGATCTTTTATCACACAAGTATGTAGAATTTATATTTTCTTTGCCAATTATCGTCAAATTTCGTATTTAATAGATTCCTTTTCTTCAGAATTGTCAAAGTTATATATTTTTCGTCGTGTCTCTCCCCGGGGAGAAAGTTTCAAAAATTTCGCGTGATTTCGTATCAATCATCAAGTTGAGAAGTATTCGATAAAAGGGGTGGAAAGCTTATTGTTGGAAAAGTTAGCAATTTTTCTTCCATTCTAACCGGTCGAAGAATGGTCGGTCTTTGTTCCTTGAAACAAGGCCGACGAGTCTGAACGAACATAATATTAATGTCATTCGAAACAATACCCCATCCCGCCATTGTGATATTAAAATATATGACGTTAATATTAAAACTTTGCCAATCTTCATCGAGATAGAGAGAGAGAGAGAGAAGAGAGAGACAGAAAGGAAAAGAAAATAATAAAAAGAGTTTGGAAACCTGGAGTATGAAATAACCTGCAACTCTCGCTCGTACGGGAGAAAATTTCGAGCGGAAAGTTTAAACAGATAAATCAAGTAATTTTTCGTCGAAGCGAGGGAAACTCTCCAGTACGAAAGAGTGATTAAACGGGTTGGCAACAGCGTGAATTAAAACCGCGATATTTTAACATTATCCGATGTTTTATCGTAATTGAAATTTCACTGTAAATTATCCCCTTTCATCGAAATTAAGTGTCCCTTGCTTACTTGATGTTTCGTTAAATATTTCAGATTCGAATTAATCAACTTCCACGTATAATATTCTCGCACTGTCCGCCGTTTCCTTTCGTTCATGCACGATAAATTATTAATCGTAACACTCTTGCTAATATTCTTCATCTTCGATTCTCGTTTTTTTAATCCTCCGTATTCATCACGTCAAAACGTTAAGTTGAATCGAAACAAGAAATTTCCACGTAATAATATCAACCCGTGTAGTAGGATCGCTATCACACACATAGACCAGTGTCAAACGACACGCCGTTTACAAGAAGAAACCGAGGGTTCGCGATACGAAAAATTTTCCACGACCATTTTTAACTATCCTCCCCCCTCCCGGTACCGTCATTTATCATCCGCCGCGAAAAGGAAACAAAGAGGAAGCAAAGAAGAGAGAGAGGGGGAGGGAAAAAAGGAAGAGGATTACGACACGGGAAAGAAGGAGAGATCCTAGCTCTCGAAATTAATGAAAGCCGTTGCTCTCGAACGTTGAATTAAAATTTCAAAGAGACGACGACACTTTCTTCCGATCCCCCCGAAGAGTCGCCAAATATTTGTCGTAGCGGGGGGATAAGGTAATGGTAATTAACGGGACGCAGGCCCGAATATATTGAAATTCAGAAAACGAGAGAGAGGAGATCCACCATCGTGATGCAGAGTTCTGTTCAGTTGCCAGGTGGAGAGCCGTGTGGAGCCGTTTTCTTGGGATTCGGTGGCAAAGGAGGGGGGGAGGAAGGGTGGCGCTTTATTGCAAGGCTGATTTGCAAAGCTGTTCGCACCGGAGGGCTCCCCTGTTTCAGCGGAAGCTGGGTCTCGTGACCCATTAAGAGGCGGTTGGCAAAGGAAGTTCCTTCTAGCCGGAAATGAACGTCCTTGTTGGCCCTTTTTCGGCCCAAAAAACGAACCGGGCGGCGGAATTCGCGGAATTTCGGCGGCGACCGCCACTTCAACCAGCCGGGATTTTCGCCCGCGCAAAGATCGTAATCCGATGTTCCACGGGATTATGATCGTTTTATCCACGGGAAACGAAGGTATTTCCTTCATTGCCGCGCCACCAATTCTGCGCTCCGCCGAGAAATGGGATGATAGGGGAGGCAAGGGAGGAGGGGGGGCTGCTTTTGTTAACTGGGTCGCTTCTTAATCGGGAACTTTCTTCGTCTTCGAGGAGGAGGGAGGAGGAGGTTCGGTCTTGTTGAGGGAACGAATCATTTTATTCGTATTAGAGAAACTTGTTAATGAAACTGGTGGATGAATTAGGGAGGTGAGAATGGGTAAATAAATTGCGTTTTAAGCTTGTTTCCCTCGGTTTATGCATCGGGATTGTTTTAGGATTTCGATTTATTTTATATCATTTATATTGGATGAAACGAACTTTGAAAATTGTTCAAATTGATTATAAGAAGAGAAGATTCGATTTTTTATTGTATTTTGGAAATACGTTTAAATGATAATTCTATTCTATTCCGGGTAGAGTTTCGTTTTTTTCTCGAGAGAAGTTTTCATCTCCGATAATTGACATTTTAAAAGTTGACATAGATCAGAGGTGCACACAGTTTTACATCATCCTCCCTCCTGAGAAAATTGTGGGACGGTGTATCCTAGTGCTATTGTTCCATTCAAAACTATCCTCTCTCTCTCTCTCTCTTTCTCTCCTAGTAGCCTTTGTTCCTCGTTAAACGAACAAAGCCGACCCACCGATTATTAATCTCAGTTTCACGGTTGGACACCTCGTATTTTTCACAAATATTCTGACTTTCGTATCAAATTTCATTTTCGTTTCCTCCTTCATTGAAATTTTCCTTTCGCTTGAGAGAATGTGTTAGAGAAATTTAAAAATTGAAAGAAAATTATTCATTATCAACGACACGCGCTCATTTATCGAAAATCGGGATATATTTTTCCAACTCTAAATTCCGAGGGTCAGAAGAAAATGACAAAAATAGATGGGTAAAGTGTTGGTCGTTCATTTTTTGCGACGCATCATCGAAATTCTTATCCGCTCGAAGAGAAGAGGGGAAATTAAGGTCGAAGAAAAATGGCGGTCAATCATATCGGAGGGAGAGAGAGAGAGATGATGGTCTGCGCGCTCGCGAAATTTTTATCGTTCGCCGACGAGTTGTGTTTTCCAACGTTGGCTTTTCCGTCGATCATAAAAGGTAACGACACGACCGGTCATTCTCGTTTCATGGCTCTCTCTCTTTCTCTCTTTCTTTTTCTCTCTGTGTCGGGATTTTAGAGCGTACACACGGAAAAACACGCGTGGCCGGAGGTGAGGGTCGCGCTCGTCCCTTGCATAATTCATAAAAGCGACGCACGAGATATGTCGTGCCGCGGTTGCGTGTCGATGCGGTCCAGTTTCATAGTGTTGCAAATTGGTTGTTTCAACATTGTTGAAAGTGCAAACGAGATTTATTAGCGGGGGCCGCGGATTTTTTTCGCAAATACGAATTTTTATGAACCCGGATTAATATGGAATTTGTATGGATATTTTTATTATCGTTTAATGTGGTCCACCTCTTTGCTCTCTCTCGTGTATATTTTTTCTAGATTTGGAATTTCGATACTGCGCGTAAATATTTTGTTGACTATTGTATATTTGTTACGAGGAAAATATATAATTTCTCTTTCTCGTTTCGAAGGATGGAGAAAGTAAAATTTTATTTTTTAATTTAAAATTTATCAGGTTCTGTTTAATATTAAATTTCACTGTTGTTAAAACTTTCGAAGATATTATCGAATGATATTAAATTAAAAATTGGTATGTTTCTTCTAATCACTCATTCATTTTTGCCAAAAATTTAACATCCAATAATTAAATATTTTAACGAAATTAAAAAGTAAGAAAATTCTTCTCGAAGAGGATTAATTTCAACGTAAATGAAATCTTAAAATAGCCATTCTTCGATAAGGAAGAAAAAAATGGGAAATCATGATTCAAAGATGGCCCGATCCATAATTAAACTTCCGTCCACATGATTTAAACCACTCTCCCGAAAAGAACATAGAGAGAACTCTTAAGAACACAGCATCAGTCTTCTCCACAGTCTTAACCACTGAATCCCTCAAACGTAGTCCCGGGGAATGAATCACGTCTTAAAGAGGAGACTCTCTCTCTCTCCTGTTCCCAAAGCTTTCGTAAGGGTTTCAAGAGCGTGGAAGACAATGGCCGTTGCTACTCAGCCCCGAAAATGGACGCGGTGCACGGTCCCTGATTTTATTGATGTCGGTCCAAAGATGGACGCGTGTTGGTTCCAACCCTTCGCCCCTCCGAGTAAAGAAGAGTGGAAAGGATCGGGCCGATCGAGGAAATCGGGAAATCCTCGCAGGATTTCGACCGACCTAACTATAAGTAACGTCGAGACGCGAGATTTGGACGTGCGACTAGTGGATACGTATAACACCCTCGTCTGAACGATGAAAAATGTTTTCCTCGTTCTTCTTTTCGCGTATGCTCATCTTTCTTTCTTTCTTTTCTTTTCTTTTCTTTTCTTTTCTTTTCTTTCGTGTCCGGGATAAGTTTCTTCCACCAACTCGTGGAGACGCGAACTTTTCAAATTTTAGACTGGTGATCAGAGAGGAATTACGGAGAGGCTGTAGTTTTTTTTAGATAAATATTTATGCTCGCCTGGTTTGCTGCATGTATTTGTTTCATTGTTCGTAATTTGGAATAGATTAATGAGAAGGTATTTGGAAAAGTTAGATTAAAAGTTATTAGGAATTATTGTTAATTGTTTTATGTTTTTTTTTGAAGTAGTATAGAATTTATTTATTATATGTTGATTAGGGTTTGAATTATGATTAGTTTGTGTGTTTTTTGAGAAGAATTTATTTGAATTTATTGATCTATTTATTCTAGATTATATAATGGATATAATATCAAGATCATTTATTAAATTTATATATGTATTTATTAAATAACATATTTCATAAGATAATTATTTTTTTAATGATTTGAATGATTAAAGATGAATTTAGTTATTCTAATATTTTTTGGATAAATAATATTATCTTATGATTTAAAAGAAGAAGAAGAGAAATATCTTCATCCGTTATATATAATTTTAATCGATTTCCCCTTGATTGTTTTATAATATGATATCAGAATTGGTAATCGAGTTTCTTCGGAAAAGTATTTGAAAAAAAAAAAGAAAAAGATAAAGATAAAGTTGAAGCATATCCTGGAGTACTTTCAGCCAAGTCATAGATTAATAATGAAAATCTATTTGCATACTAATTGGTCTACGACTATATTCGAGGAAAATGATTTACATGGTACCGTACTTCGAAAACCATAGTTCGGATGGAATTTAAATTTACTCCTCCTGCGCCTGGGAAGTTTATATTTAACCGTGGTCGAAAAGGGGAGAATTTCGAGAATTTTAGAGAAATCCGCTCTATTAGCTCTAATTAAATGGAAAGGAATTAAAGTTTTTCCAATTATCGAAACGATATTAATTTTAATCCTTAATTTTAATCGGATTAAAATTCGCAAAAATTAATCAATCGTTCCTCGTCGCGATAGATATTCCCGAACGAATTTTCGAATTTTTTTTCGTCGAAACAAAAGAAAAATTCTCATTCGTTCAATTCCATAAATCTCTATATAAGCTCTCGAAATTATGATTGAATATATCGATTGCCCTGAATTATAATTCTATGCAAAATTCTTGCTATACGAAGTTTCTTTTCGATGCGAAAATTACGTTCGAATTGAAATTACCTTCTCTTAAGCGGCTTCACAAAGATAAAACGGATGAAAGAAGAAATAATGAATCAAACAGTGACAGCCACTCGTCGAGCTACAAAAGAAGAATCGTTCTTGCGCACACGGGGAAGAAAACTCGTGCTATGTCAAAGAGGAAAAACGATATGCTACGGGTGAATGAATCAGCAACAAGATTTAAGGTTATCGAATCAAGCGAATCACTGTTAAACGAAGTGCCCTCCCTTCCCTCTCCTTTCCCTCCTTTTCTTTTATTTCGTTCAAGTGTCTCTTTCCCCTTTCGCTGATTTCACCCTTTCACGTTGATATCATTCGAAGTGAATGCATGCATCTTTGAAATTGCCTCGGCTGCAGGATCGTGTGAAAACAGCTCGCTCACGGCTAAGTGTACACGGGGTAAATAATGGTAACTGTGTAGTTTCTCGAATTCTATTCTAAACAAAGGTCTTTGAAATTAGAGAGAGAGAGAGAGAGATTTAGGAAATTTGCAATTCGCATAGGGATCTTCGCGTTGTGATTTAATTAGTGGTTATAGGTTTTTCTTCTTTTGATTTTATGATTTCCTTGTTTTGAACATTTATCTTTTTGAAATTAAAATTAATTTTTTAACTTTTTCTTTTTATTCGTAGATTTTTAGAAAGGATTAGGTTTTAATTTAATAAATTCTAAAGATCATCTTTCAAAATCGAGGATTTTCAATTTCCTAAAAGTATCGGGAATTTTTCACTTCTAACTTCAGAAATTTTCAAAAACTTAGAAATTATCTTGGAAACTTTGGAAAATTCTCAAAAATTCTCAACTTTCTGAAAATTGTTTTAAATTTCAATATCTTTCAACTTTCTTATGTTTTAGTCTTAATAATTTTAAAATATAGCCTTGGAAAATTTTCAAAAAATTCTTTCTCCCCAATTCCAAACTATCTCCAACAATTACTCAGTTTCGTAACTTTTATGATTTTAAAACCTGCACGTCATTTTCTCAATATCTTGATCGTATTTTTAATTCAAAAACTATATTCCTCGAATCTCACGTTCACATTCATTTATCCCATATTTGGAATTTCTCTGTCGAATAGACAACTTTGACACGACGCACGATTTCAATAATGCATCCTTTCGTATAGCAAAAACGTCAAACTCGAATACAAATTCGAGAGCCCGGTTGTTAACTTTTAAAATAAATACATCTAGAGAAGTAATGGCGAATGATTTTCTTTCTCTTCATGTTCTTCTTTTTTTTCTCCCTTTTGTTCCACTTTTTATATATCTTGACCAGTCTCTCGAACTCTGGACAATCATAAACTTGCCCATTGAAGTTAAATGTAGAAGTTTTGGGGACAAATCGTTTTCGCAAAGTCAAACGTCCCGATCCCGATTTACGACACTGGGCATAAATGAATCAGTTTTATCGATCCTCGAGCATAAAGTGAACCAGACTGGACTTTGTTAAGTTAGCGTTTTATGACGTAATAAAACATTCATCGCCCCTCAAGTTATCTACTGTCAGAATTCTGTGTTTAACGTTTTACGATTCGGCGAATTTTTCTTTATCTTCCTGGACGATAAAACTACCTCTGATAATATAAATAATTTTTTTATATTCATCAGAGTTGATTAAATTATTTCTAAACTGTTGCAATTGTCAGACGATTCTTTTTTTTTTTTTTTTTTAACTGACTTCCACGACCAAAGAAACTTTTACAAATAATTATCGTTTTAAATTTTAATCTTATCACCATTTTTCCCCGCGATCAAAGGTAAAGACGAACGAATTGAATCTGGATTTCTCGCGCTATTTCTGTGAAGATGAATGATTCGATCGATAATACGATCATTCTCGCACCGAGTATAACGGATTCGAAACGAATTTTTGGAAATAATAGGTTATAATATGACCGCCTAGCCCAGTTATCGATATCACATGCACCAAGGTGGATGATAAAATACCTTTCCATTGGGCCGTCCGTTATGGCGTTCAATTTTCATCGATTATACGCGATAAGAATGTCCTTTTGTGGAGGGATGAAAAATTCTTTCCAACCGAAAGGGTAAAAATTCGGTCGGATTTTCGATAACCCGGCTGGTGATGGTGGTGGTGTGGGGATGGTTATTGATTCGATTTAAGTGGCGATGAAACGCAAAATTATTCCTTCGTTATTTCCATTATTCGAGGAAAATTATTCGGGCTGCGTTGCAGGAATTCGCAAACAAGAATGTTGCATTTATTCCCGGTATAATAGAATTTTATCGCGATACCTCCGTTTGCTCGCGCATACGTTTTCATTCGAATCGTGTCGCGTTACGAAAACGTGCAAATTTGTAGAAATTTTTCATCCATTTTCGCGAAACGATGCGAAAACACAAATATAAAAAGAATTGAACGGAATAGTAGTTTGCAAGAAAAATCCAAGTATTTTTTTTTTTTGTGCTTCTATGTACAAATTATCAGAACAAGTTTGAGAACTATATAATAGTAGCAAGTAGTTTACAAGAAGAGTGCAAATATATTTTTTTTTTTGTACTTCTATATGCAAATTACCAGAGAGAGCAAGTTTGAGAATTTTATCATCATATTAATTTATTAACTTACTGATATTTTCTACGCGAAATTGGATAAAGAAATATATTTGTTTCGTAGAAAATTTCAATTTCATCTTCGTTGTAACTTTGATCCGTTTAAAAGTTAGAAATCAAAAGTAATTTTCAAAATCACTTTCTCTCTTTCTATCTCTCGCAAAACTTGGCAATTGCAATTCGAATATCACCAAGATCATCCCATCCATTATCTCCATTATCTCCACATATATGCAAAGTAAGTCGAAATTCCAACCAGTTGAACCAATTTTAAATCGATCCTCGCGTTTCAAAAAGACCCAGGCCGTTGCTAATAATTCACGAACAGGGGAAACTAGTTTAAGGGCAACAACAAAAGATAAACAACGAAGGGGGTGGAAAGAGGGGAACGTACTCCTCCTGGTCGGGCATAGCTCCCGAGCGGATCGTAGCCACGGCCATAAACTAGCCTTTTCCTGGCAGCCAGGCCGAACTTTTAAGACGGACAGAAGGTGCTTTTATTGCTTTCCCGCGTGTCCCACGTGGTTCAGGGCTGTGGTTCGGGGGAAATTGGAAAAAAGGAAAAAGGCGCCCTCAGGGCCTTGCTAAGACGGGCCATCGGGGGAGAGCCAGGCCTCTCAGTCATCATTTAGATGCATGGACTTGCAAATTTCACCAAATTTCTTATGATGTATATGTATATGTGTATGTGCATGTGTGTGATTCGAGGATACGCGTTTTGTATATCTTCTTTTTGGGGAGAGGAATTGATATATTTGGGGAAAATAACGTCACTAGATGTCTCTAGTGTGTAGTATCTCGTTAGGATTAGTATCATTGCGTGGCAATATATTTTTTGGAATGGAAGATAGAAATTTATGTATTTCTTTTTCTACTTTCTTATTTTCAAATGGATCGTATTCGAGGAATCGTTATTTTTAGATGGAAAATTATAATGCTGTTATTAATGTGTGGATCAAATTATAAATTTCGCAATAATAAAGGATCTTGAACGCGTAAAGCTAGGAATCGAAATCGTTTCCATCGAATGATAAGACAATCGGAGCTTTTCCACACACTTTTTTTTCTTCCAACTCTCCTGATATTCTTTTCTCGCAACGTGCGTCAAAATTATAGGAAACTTGCAAGGTAATTGGCAAGTTGAAATGCCAGTTTAATCCAAGATTAAACTTGAGTTTAGTTTATTAAGCTTAGGATAAACAAGAAAGAGGGAAAGAAGGAAGGAAAGAAAGAAACGACACGTTCTAAATGCAGAAATCGTGTTCCTCGTTGAACGTTGTTATTTTCGTCAGATCTAAAAATGACGGAGACGTGCGGGGCTAGATTTTTCGCGCGAGGCGAAAAAGAAGGCCACCAAAACGCTCCGAGATGTCACCGAGTACGTGAGGAAGTAGTTCTTCCGCCAAGAAGGGAACAGACCATGGTTTTGATACAACTGTACTCTTTCTGGATTTCTCGTTGCTGGGATATATATTTTCTTCTTTCCACTCGAGTAGAGCGAGGAGAGGAATATCTGATGTAAATGATTTTCACTCGTTCCCGTTTTTCGGCCGATGTTTTTCTGAAGAATATGAAACAAAATGAAAACTCGAAACTTTATTCGATTTATATATATATATAGGGAGATGAGAAGGGGTAAATTGGGTTGCAATGAGTTTTTGCCCTTTGACTTGAAACTTTATTATATTTTCTGTGCGGGGTGGATTTAATACCGAAACTGTCAGCCTCGTTAACTTGAAGTGTGTTTGAGATTTTTTTGCTCCGAGTATCGGTTACAATGGGTTTTCTTTGATGCAATTTTATTATGTGTTCGATGTAGACGAGTTTAATATTGGAACTTGTTAAAATTCTAAATTGTCTCAAAGATTTTTGACATTTTGTTTTTGGATATTATTGGTCAATTTATAATACAGGTATTATATGGGTGTTATTTGAACGAGATTAATTTGATGATTTTTAAAATTTTTAAAATTGTATGTGTATTTTATTAAATGTAGATTCACATTAAAGTTATTCGTGGTTAAGGCAGTTTTGATTTACTTGTAAAAAAGAACGTGATATTTGTACGTATTTTATTTCTCTAAAAATCTTATTTCGGTAAGGAATTTTATTACATGTTACTTTTTTCCATATTTTTCGCGTTTATTGCTTTTATTTTCCGCTTTATAAATTCCGCGGTCTAATTGTAATACGTGGATTAAAATTTCGTAATTTGAAAACCTGTGTAAGATTATAATTCTCTTTATTTTATTTCCTTCGTGAAATCTCGTCGAGCAAAGATATTTAAAATTTATATTACTTTAACTATTTGCCAAATTACACATCTTATTCTATACTTTCAATTCAAACTTTATTTAACGGTATGTTAAATTTTCAATTTGTCGAATTTATTCTCTCAGACTTCCATAGATTCAAAGATTTTAATTTTCCTCTTAAAATTCGAGTTTTAAAACAAAGTTCGATCATGAATTTGGAATAGTAATTTCTCTCGTGTATTTTTCAAAGAATTATCCTTCTTCTCTGTTTGTTTTTTTCGAGTCTCATTGAGGGAAAAAAGAAAAAAAAAAGAAGAAGAAGATGCGGATGTCTATTGGTTGAATAAATATTCACAGACCCATCTTTTTCATTTTATTGCTCGAAGGCAATCGAACAACAGTCATCATCATGAGTTATAAAATTATTTTATTGGCGACAGGTGTGCTCGAGCACTTGAGTCTCCTCGGGTGGAGAGTAATTACTACCTCTTTGAGAATGGTAGTGAAATCCATTTAGTCGATTGGCAATTATTCCAGTAGAATTCTTTCGATAGAATGCAAAACCGATGGAAAATACCTTATTGTATATATATTTAAATTTGTACGCACGAAATTTCTTTCTGACTTTTATTAAAAAAAAAAAAAAAAAAGAAAATATTCTAAATTTAGTTTTTTTAGAAAAGAGAAATTTTTGTTGCGAATGGCGTTTTGTATAACGAAAAAAGCTTTTGTTGGTAAAATTCTTTTTAGTTTAAAAAAGTTGTTAAAAAATTCATCACAGAGTTATGTACTTCAGTTATTTGTATATTTTGGTATATCTTCAATTTTGGGGAAAAATTGTAGGTAAAATATGAAATAAACATAAAAGTGTACTTCCAAAAACATATTAGAACACATAATTAGACAGCAGATGTTGCATTTAAATGTGTAAACATTTGTAAAATGTACGTGGTATGTGGAACAAATTTTGGATTCAGAATATATTTGGGTATATTATAGATTATTTTGGTTAGAAGATATTCAAATTCAAGTTCCAGATTATAATATTTATTAGAATTAGCCTTTATTTAGCTTTCTATACTTTATTCATATTTGCAAATATATGAATTTGCATTAATATTCATAGCTTCCAAAAAATAAATTACACAGAATAGTTAATTGGTTGAAACTTCAAACCTGATTAAAATTTCTTGGTTCTTGAACATTTAAATTTAGATTAAACAATTTTCAGAAGTAAAAATTAGAGCTTTCTAATCGTAAAAGTTTAAGAAAAAAAAACATTATCGATCATCAAGTTTTAATATTAACATTCACGAGTATTATATATAATATATTAATTTTCGTGGAAAAATAGCGGAATTGCATGTATCACAAAGCGTGTAAATATATGAGAAGCACACTTTTGATGATTTAATTTCGCGAATCTGGAGAAAACTCGCTATGCAATGTTTGTTTTGCAAGCATTATAAATCGCGGGAAAAATTAATTCAAATACGTGTGAAGTTTCGTTATACCTGAGAAATTGCTTTGCATTTCGCGCTTATGCAATTTTATCGCGCGAAACTTAGTTTTATAACAATATTTCCTGCAAAATTTCTAATTGGAAAACTATTGATCGCGATATACGATGATATATATCGATATATATATTGTTTCTCTCTATGTCGTGCTTCAAATCTTTCTCCTCAATTTCCTGAGAATTATTATCTTCGTTCAACATATGCTACTTAACAAATTAAAATATAAAACTCGAGTTAAGTTAATTCCAATATTCTTCTTCTATAAAAGTTTCATCTTTCGTCTCGATTTTCTCTGCAAATTATCGCGATCATCCTATTCAATGAATTTGCAAAAATTGTCACGGATAGAGATAAATTTTAGCTAGAAATCGAGGAAGAATCGAGATCGATTTGAACCGAAGAACGATGGCTACTTTTTCGCGATGACAGAAACGTCTTTGCAAATTTTTACCTTCCTCTCGAAACTCTCTCTAAAACTTACACTGATTGAATTTCACGGTCCAAGTATAACGATTTATGCTCGGTTGCCATGTAAATTTGGTTGAATTTTCACGAGGATTTATTCGGATCCTCCATTACGATTATCTCGATTTCGTGATATCGCTTAAAGTGATTCTGTTTAAAATTAATATTCGTACAAAGTATATTTCTACTTTTACGAACTATAATTTATTCCTTTTTTTTTTTATCATCATTAAACTTCTAGATTTGCATGCAGATTTACACGCGTGTTCACGAAACGTGTATAATACGTGTAACAAAATTTAAATCGAAAATGATTAAAACAATTAACGAAGCAATTCAACATCATGGAGATAATCAAATTTTTTCGCTATGTAACTTCGATCGCGACGATATATAATACCATAAATGATATTTAAATATTTGAACGGATTTCCCCTGTGAAGCGTAAGCGAGTTACACGGCGAGGCTTTCAAAGTTAGAACCGGTTAATTCAATATCCCTCTTTGGCACGTTCATACGGACACGGGACATTATATGCCGGGGTTGGAATTGCATTGCGATTCGACCGGTCTTGTACAGAACGTTCCACAGCATTTGACGCAAATAAGCAATTTGCCGATGGACCCGTTTAACAGTTCGACATCCCAAATTTCCTTTCTCTGGAATGTTATTAGTCCGCGCGAGAAAGTCTCCGTTCCTATTGATCCGCTCGTATGTAATATTATATTAATCCTTTCGCTTGTATTTTGGATTGGGTGCAAATTGTTTCAACAGATTTTCAACTTATGATCGTATTCCTTCGAATTATTTCTCCGATATTCATATTGGAAAATAAAATTTACGATTTTTCATTCGTAGTTTCTTTTCCTTTTTTTGGACGAATATCCATACTCACAAAATTATTTTAACGTGTTTATATATAAATCTTAAAACAAGCATTGCAACATATCTTTTCTCCTCGTCTAAGTGGATTAATAATTCATATACTTGAGGAGAGGTTTACTTGTAGAAGTTTACTTGTACAACATGGCCGCTATAAGTTTGCGGTTAACTGCATAGAAGTTGAAGAGATTATGGCAGGGAAGATGATTGATTCGAAGGCATGCAGAGTCTTCTTCCCCAGTTAATTCGACTCTGGGAACAAATGGAATGTTGTTCGATGTGGGTGAGAAACGAATTCCTTCCACGGATCGATTCTCTCTCTCGTGGATATTTTTAAGGGTAGTTGAGGAGCAGGAGGAGTCTCGAAGAGATGATGGAATATTTGAATTCGAAAATATGATATTCCCGGGATGAGAATTGTTTTAAGGTAAGATAAAATTTGATCGCAAGGTGGATAGATTTGATAATGGAGATTCGTTTCGAGATAAATTTCTGCACGGATTGATTTTATGTCCTATCGATTCTGGATTAAATTCGTTCGAAGAAATAAGTTGAATTAAAAGGATTGCTCCGTAAAAGAAATTTAAATGTGGCCATTATTGCAGCAGAATCTCTGTTCTATATTATTTAAACGGCACATTTCCTCTCGGAATTTTATCCGAATGAACGTATTGCTTTCTTTTTTTCTATTTTTACGCGGGCGGAATCTGCTTGAAATGAAAATTAATATAATTTATACGATTAAAAAGGAACGAGACGATGGGGCCATTGTATGTAGAATTTAACGATTGCGACTTGAAAGTTAACTTTTTCCCAAGATCGAATTATCGTATCTTCTTCTTCGTTTATTATTATGCAGAATCGTATTTGTGTCCCGATATTTTTTTGTAAGAAGAAGATATAACGTTCCATTTAAGATTCTTTCATTGCTTCGTCGACAGAAAAATAAATACACGTATCTGTATATTATTCGATGAAACAAGATAGAAAGCGATTCCTCGAAAGAATATTAATTTTAACATTTGACGCTTCTTCTTCGAACGACTCGAGTTTGATAAATCTTCAATTAAAATTGATTTCAATCAGATAGACTTACAATAAGCTACGAATTTAATATTCGAAAAAATTGAATTCGCAATTTTTCACAAAAATTATAATTTTACTAATAATCAACTAAAATAAAGGTTCAACTAATAAATAAATTTAATCCGTCGTATTTCGAGAAAATTTTTTATTTCGATGAAATCTGTAATCGGGAAGAAACGGAGAGGAATCGGGGAAATTTATCACGTATAGATGTCTTGCGAGGATACATCAGGATAATGAGATCCATTCCTTGCCATAAACTTGTAAAAAACTCGGCATCGTAACAACGTTCCCTCCTGGATGATCCACGAGCGAGATCTTTTTTTTTTTTTTTTTACGACATCTTCGAGGAGGATCGGTGCCTCTCGTTCCTTGGATAACGAGTGAGACAATAAGTTCCCTTTTACACAGGGTGTTGCGTTCAACAACTTCGTTTTGGGACACGTTGTTCTCCACCACGTACTCTGCCCAACAACTTTCTGTATTTTTACGATTGCGTTCCAACCAGATTGCTATTGGTTCCTCTGAGAGAGGAATCAAGAAACCTTAACCACTCGAGGTGTTTTTTTGTTGAACAGTGAAAATTTGTTGAACGATAATTCGTATTCTTCTCTTAATTTTATCTTTCCTCTCGTGCTTTGCAATAATTCGCTTCGAGGTTGCGAAGAGAGATGAAGTATCGAGGTGGTGAATTGATCGTGTTTCGGTGTTACTGGGAAGCATATTGAGGGATTTGAAGGACTTAAGGAGAAGATAGTAGTAGAGGAAGAAAAGGGAGTCGATTAATAATGACTTATGGTTTGGTAATAGGATTATTGTTTAGCAAAGGTTAGACTATAATATAGGTGACAGGTAATATGTAGATGGGGTAGAATTATGAGGTCTTGAAGATGGTAAAGGAAAGGGAATGTCTTGTTTATTGAAACGATTTAGATATTATTTTTCGAGAGATGTTGGTATAATTAATTTCTTTGAATTTGTGAAGGTTCGTGAAAATTTTGAGGCGAAGCTAATCTCTTCTGGTGAAGAAAGGAAATATTTTTTATTGGATAGTTATTCGAATTAATAGGAAGAAGAATATTAGAATGTTGCAAGAATTTTATATATTTTTTAGTTATATCGATTTAATTTTAAGATGGTTATTTTAAAAAGTTTCTTGATTCTTAAACCGGGAGGAATGGAGAACAATGCGAAGAGGGAATGGGAAATTTTTAATCTTTTCTCAAACTCGAAAAAAAATCGCCTCTAGCTATCAACCGTGAATATTTGCTCCCTTTTGAGTGTTGACAGTGTTCGTTTCAAGTGTCGTCATAATTCTATTTTATAATTCATAATGTTAAATTTGTATGTAAATATTCCTTTCTCCCAGTGTAACATCTCTTCCATTGTTTTATTTGTTTCTTTTTTCCAGAAATAACTCGGGAACAATTGAATTAATTTTTCAGTGAATAGAACCTTCAAACCGGTACATACGTCATGATACGGCAAATAATTCTTTTGTTTTCTTAATAAAACTAATTTTTTACCTTCTTTTTTTCTCTCTAAATCTACGATATAAAATTATATAAAATATTCAAAACAATTATAAAAATTGTATATTTAAAAAGTAGATATTTGGAAGGAAATTAATGAATTATTTTTAAAACTTTCGAGCAAATGTAAAATTATCTACACGTATATTTCAGAGGAATTCGAATGAAAAATTCAACAAAATTCATTTTCTATAAATCTTAATCCTCTCCAATCACTTTTGATTCTTTGACCACGTAAATTCATACGTAATATTTGTAATTCAAAAAATTATCTGCTCGATTAACAATTCGAGACACAATATAATTAATATTTAATATTTTTAAAAAATCTCATAGCTCATAATAAAGTTGACCGATTTATCTTCCAGCCGTCCATTATTTTTATCATTTATAATTAGATCGATAATACGTATCTCTTTTAGGAAAGCATTTAAACAACGTTGTTGTTGTTACATTATCGAATACCACGTGTGCACGATGCGCAAAATACCGTGAAAATCATTGAAACGTGAAGGAAAAGGGAATTTATTCGGCGAATGCAAATTTTCCGAATGATAACTGTGATTATAACGATGAAAAATTACGTTATTACGTCGAAACAATTGCACCAACGTGGTTAGAAGTAATTAGTGGCGAACGATTGGTTGACACGCGACACGTGGCAACCGATTTTCCGTGTTTATTGCAAAAACACGTTGCTCTATTTTGCGCGACATTACTCATTGTCGTTCAGTTGCGAACGATCGTTATTTAATTGCACATACACTGTTTGTGTTATCGGTGAATTGTGTGAAACGCATTTTACGTTCGTTACGTGTTAACGTAGTAACATTGAATGAAATTGTTTTTCGAATTAGAGATCATAGAATTGGTTCGTTGAATGGTGTTAAATGTTAGATTTTTATTTCTATTTTTATTACATTTTTTTTTTATGTTTGTCTTTGGAAATATATATTTTGTTATTTTGTCCGTGAATTTACATAATTTACAAATGAATTTTCATTATGTATCTTTTATAATAATTAATAATAAAAATAAATGTGATATATTTTTCATAAACTATATAACAGGTTATAAAAATTGGAATTTTTTAATTTTTAATGATAGATGTATATAGCTAATTAAATGATGAATTGAGAAATTAAAATTCATTTTTTGATAAATTGATGTGTCTAAATAACGAAAAAAATTTTAGTTTAACAGAATATATATGAAAGTAATTATTCAATTTTGAGAATTTAATAGAAGATCGTTGTAGAGAAACACGATTTTCTTTGGGTCAGGGGAAGCGAGAAACTCGTTAGGAAGTCATTAAAACCATAAACACGAAAAGAAGATTTAATACATAACAAGTAAGCAATTAATTCGAGGATTTGGAAGTGTAAAATAAATACAGTATTACGTGTATAATTGCATGTATGAATCGTGAATACGTTCATTCATTTCGATAAGTGGATTCTTTTTTAATATGAATGTAAATTCATATTATTCTCTATTAATTATTTCCCACTTTTTCCATTAATCAAGTAATTTCTGTTTAATATAGAATTTTGACAGAGAAGAAGAGATATATTTAAAATAAATGTTAGAACGTATGACGATCCATAATAATAATTTTATTTCCTATTTTTTAAGTGTTTTAATATTTTTTTAACGCAAAATTTTAGTTTAAAATTTTGATTTTAGAGAAATTGTTTCTGAAATACATGGTTGAGTGGTTCATAAATGATCCAGAGTCAGCCACTCGTATCGCCATTAATCGATCGAGGGTTAATGCTAGAAAATTTATAACTTATGATTTATCAAATATTTCATCGCGATATATAACGATATTTTTTCATAAATAATAAACCTTTGAGCGCTTCAACAAATTTTTTTTATTCCAGGCAAATAATATTCGAATTAAAATTCTACATAACATAAATAACTTCTTTAAACATTTCCCAAATTGTTCTATTTTGAATTGAAACGACATCAAATCAGAATATAGCATTATATATTATATATAATGCTAAATTTTTAATGTCGCAAAAATTGGAATCTACTCCGAGTGATTAAAAATATCGTTGAATCAGAAGAAAAAAATTCATTCGATTCATTCTTAAATGTTCATCCTCGCGTATAAAATTGTAATAGATTCAAGAAATTCCGTTTGACAAATGAATATCCCGATTTCTTGATTCAGACTTACAAAGCCGCGCGAAATCTATGAAGGATCATTATCCGAGGAGTTACACCGATTAAAGATAAGGTTTAATTGCAAGCTTAGCAGAACGATGGCCGGTAATTGCACTTGGGGAGGAAGCAACGATTACGTAGGTTCGATTATAAAGCTCTGAAAGTCGATTGTAATTACGAAGATCGATTTTCGGGCTAGCTCGGTTGGGGATGGGAATTCGAGCAAGGCCAGATTTGTAATCCAGGCAAAAGGGGGGTGGTCTGTTCGATCTCTACGTCTCTTTAAACTTGTGTTTGCTGCTCCCATATCGTCTCGCTTTTCATTTTTCTTCGCCTCCTCGAGAATTAAGAATATTGTCCCTTCTATTCTTCTTTTTGATAATTAATTTCATAAAGATGGAAGTAAAATAAATTGATTGAAATTGACAAATGATTTTAATAATGGATCATTTTTAATGATATTTGGGTCGATATTTTTAATTTTCTTCTCTCTTTGACAAATAAAGAAAAAAGTTTAAAAATTCGTTGAAGTCATATTGCGATGGTTTTTTTTTTTAGAAATACAATAATCCGTGATAAAATAAAATTTTTGATTTCTCTTTGGTAATAATCTATTTATAATTTTAAGCAAATGTGGCTTTTTTTTAGGTGAATTTATAAAAAATTTTAAATTTTAAAAAAGCTTCCGTTTATCGAAGCATGTTTTATTCATGTTTCGAGATTAATTCTTTACAACGTGGTAAACCTTTCTACAGGATCGATATCTCCTTCTTTTTTTTTTTTTAAAGCGAAAATAATGTCGCTTTTGCGTTAATACCGATTGTTCCTTTCTTTTTTTTCTCTCTCTCTCTCTTTTCCTTTTCCACTTTTATACTTTTACAGGTTCAAAGGGTGTTGTAAACGTGGGCACGAACTTGAAATCTGTCGATGAAATAGATATGACTCCTGGGCGTTCTCTTGAATTTTGCATTCTCGTTGCGAAAACTCTGCCGAGCAATCCACCCTCCCCCGTAAATATGCATGGTTTTGTCGAGCGTCTAATTAATTGAAAAAAACGTTAACTGGCCTCATCTATACCATAACCGTGCTCCCCTAACGAGCCTCTTATCAATTTATAACAACTTCTTATACAAAGTTTAATTTAAAGATGTCAATTTTTCCAATTATAAGTTCTCCAGCATCCTTCGTAATTGCAATTTTGCATGGAATTTTTAAGGAAATTTCAAATTTTCTTATTTTCACTCCTAAGAAGCTTCAAATTTTCACAATTTCAATTTTTATAAATCATTTTTCCTAAATCCTTCTTCCAAATCCCAATTTTTCGTAATTATAATTCTTTTAATCTTTATTTTTTTTTTTAGTAGAAATAATTTATTTCTATAAAAATTGTTTCGAGTACTTGCTTTTTTTTTCTTCCTCACTTGAGCGGGTTAATAAAAGATCGGGGGAACAAATTCCAGGGGTAGCCGGTAAATCTTTCTTTAACTTGCTCGACGCCGAAAAAAATTTCCTCCGCTATATATTTCAATCACACACAGGCCAAAAGTGGAAAAGTTTTGCCATTACTGTATCGACGAAATAAATTCGATGGCTGAGCACAGGTAATTTAGCAAGTTTTAGTGATTGACAGCCGAAACCACCGCTGCAAGGATCGTTATTGGAGGAGGGGGGGTGAGAGTAAATAAGCCTCTAACTTTTCCTTCTTTGGGAGGACGAGGGGGGAGGAGGAGATGGTTCGAAAAACTTTTTCCACCACCTTCTCAAGTGGCGTTTAATTAATAGCAGGGAATCATCTCGACGGGAAAAATTTCGATAAAGCAGGGAATCTCTTTGAAATCGTCCAATCTGATGACGCAACATTGTTAAACGGGAGAAAGTTCAAGTTTTTAATTTTTATCCTTGGATTTATGAAATTTGTAAGCATCCGTCGAAGCATCGATTTTAATTTTTGAATAGTAAAATTATACATGAATTAAATGGAAATTTTTTTTTCTTTTTTTTTTTAAATTGAAGATTTTTCGATGATAAGATTGCAATACAAATAGGAGATCGGAGAAGACGTATAATAAATTGAAGATATAAAAAAAAAACGATTCTCTTCGATTCTTGTCTTTTTTTAAATTAAAAAAAATAAAAATATTTTTATCTTTCAGACGAAATATTCATGGTATATTGTGTTATAATTTCTTTTTTACTTTTGAAAGATTGTGAAATTTGTATAGCATAAATTAAGAGAATAATTTTATCTTACTTACAAAATAAAAAAGATTAGGTAGAGATTAAATATAAAATTAGAGATAGAAATTCGAGTTTCAATCTTTTGGATAAATATTTAATGGGAATGAATTTTTTAAGCGTTTTCAATTTATTTATAAAGATTTATTTGTACGCGTAATGCATCGTGGTGGTGCTGCTCGTGCTTTTGCATATAACTTCGCGATAAATTCTTTATGCAAATTAAGTATTGAACGCGGGGCAAATTTATCCATTTTAATACACGGTGTATGTGAACGAATATTTTTTAGAAAGCTAATTAAACAGTTGGCATAATGAGTCCGTTGTAAATTCCCGTTTAATTCCTCCAATTTTATTTTCGATTGTAATTATTCAGCCTCGGTATACGCGAAATTCATCTTCTCTCGCGAAATATAACCGTTTACATTATTTTTAATGCAAACGAATCGCGTCATATTTCAAAGGAGAATAAATATTGAAATTTCGAAACCAATATGCACAAATTCATCAAAAGCACAGAAGTTTCCAGGAGAAAGAATTCCATTCAACTCTAGCGAAAAAATTTTTCTCCGAATAAGACACCGTTTCGAAATCTTTTTCATGAAATTAATCCCTTTCACAATAAAATCTCGAACAAATCTCTTTCGAAAGATCGACACGATTACATTTTATGCACGATCTGCCTCGCTCAAGACGCTCGATGCATTCGTGCAAGATTCTCGTTCGTTAAACTGCAAAACTTTTGAATATGCTAATTTCACGGTTAATTCTAATGTTTCCGGGGGAGAACGAATGAAGAAGTGAATTGAAGGCGAATTAAGTCCTGGGTGGATTGCACGGCCGATTAATTATCCACCGTTCGAGTGTCGTAACGAAGTATTACGAGCGAAGGGAGGTTAAAGGATCGGTTGAATTCCACGAGAAATATTTAACAATCCTCTTATGCACCTCTCCTCTTTCTTCTTTTCCCTCTTCTCTTCGGATCGGGGCGTACTTGCGTGTCTAAACGAGGCTGAAAAGTTTCCTTACCTCCCCTTTCAAGAGGCAGGCCGTTGGTTGAAAGAGGAGGAAAGAAGTTTCTTCTGGCCAGATGTCCCTCTATCGATCGATTTAAAAATGACTCGAGTCTTTGAATCCATCGATCGACGAAGGGAAGATTGATAAAAATTCGAGCGATTAAGAAAATATTTAAATTATTTATTTATTTTCGAAGTGAATTTAATCACGGTATTATATTATTGAAAGGTTGTGAGGGCGGAGGTTAGATCTCCCGGTTTCTCCGTATCTCTCCATATCGATTATTTTTCTCAATTAAAGTGAAATGCGTTGAATTTAATTCAACTTCCCTACGAATTAATTAAAGTTTCGTGAAAGAAGAGATTACGCGAATGGAAAGTTGGTATAAATTGTTTTGTTATGAATCGAGAAATTGTACGACAGTTCTCCCGTACACGTAACCGAAGGATGCATTAATTTCCTCGAAAGATCTCGAGCATGATTCGAGATATTTTAAAATATCTTCTTTGCAAAATCGTGTTAATAATTAATAACTCTCGAAATTTGATTTATTCTTTGTTATTAAAATTTTGTTTCCTCGAAAGATCTCGAGCATGATTCGAGATATTTTAAAATATCTTCTTTGCAAAATCGTGTTAATAATTAATAACTCTCGAAATTTGATTTATTCTTTGTTATTAAAATTTTGTTTCCTCGAAAGATCTCGAGCATGATTCGAGATATTTTAAAATATCTTCTTTGCAAAATCGTGTTGATAATTAATAATTCTCGAAATTTGATTTATTCTTTGTTATTAAAATTTTGTTTCCTCGAAAGATCTCGAGCATGATTCGAGATATTTTAAAATATCTTCTTTTTGCAAAATCGTGTTAATAATTAATAATTCTCGAAATTTGATTTATTCTTTGCCATTAAAATTTTGTTCCCGATAAATTGCACAACTATCCACAATCCATCGACGTGCTTATTAACGAGCATCGAGGCCGAGCTTTTCATCCCCTGTTTAATGCGTTCCGAATAATTCACGATATTATTTAGATCGGCGAAAATGGGCCAGTTTGAACGTGTCAATCAACGCGTGCTGCCAATAACTATATTCCCCATCAAACCGGTGTCGGATACCCACACCGCCCCTTGTACCATTGATCTGACCACAGTGGCCACGATGCCAGATAAGCAGAATTCGCTTCCTGTATTCGTCTCTCGCCCTCTATATCTTGTCAAATCCTTTTACCAGACTGTACACGGGCGTATCTCGAGCCGGTCAGCTACTCCTCCTCCTCCCCCCGATGCACGCGATGAAAACGTGACAATGCGATTTCGCCGTAGGCCGGTCCCATGGAAATATCATACGTACGGCACGCGTATCGTAAAATGCATCCCGCCTCTCCAATCCTGTGATCGGTTTATACGAGCCCCAGTTGCTCGTTTCATGCGACAGCCGGACGCTTATTATCGTTTCGTTGGTTGGGAATTCCGTGAATGGTAGGAAAAGTGGTTTTCTCTTAATTAATTCAGTATCGATTCTGGATCGTTGGATTGGAAATAATTCTGTAACGCGCGTGATTTATCGAACGTGTTATTTTACGTCATGAATATACGCGGAGTATATTTGTAATGTAGAAATTAAGATTGGTAAATAGAATCGACGAAAATGATTTGAAAAATTGATCTCTTTTCCGTGTTTTGAACTATTCATTTTTATTTATGAATATTGGATGGTGGAAAATTCGATGAATAGTGGTAGGATATATGGTAGTTCATCCATTTTGTTTTATCAAGTTCTTTTCAAAAATCTTACGATGCCATTTTTCAGAGATTGCTATCATTTATTTGCGCAATATTGATCGAGATAGTTTGATCGCGTTTATCATTCAAAGTCCCTAAAGAAAAATTTTCAATATATATCTTGAAGGGAAATTGTGTATTGAATAGAAAGGAAATTTCAATTTTTAAAGTTAATCGATAATTTTTTTTTTTAAATTCATCATTTTTCTATCATCGTGGATGTATCGATTAATAGGTTATATATTCATTAATAGGCCATCATTAAATTTTCGCGTTATGATTCGTATTAATATTGGATATATATTTGACTAGAAATATCGTATTTCACCCGTGTATTACTCGGGTTTTGCATTAAATTTCATAATAGTTGGTTATGTCGAAACTGGAAATGTCTACTTTCCGATATATTACGCTTCCCGGAAATTGTAATATCAGGGAACACGGTGTTACGTGTTATGAATGAGAATTAATCAACAAAGATGTTGTTCTGCATTAATAATATACTGTTACATTTCCTTCGATTTATGGTTAAGCTGTTGCCAATTTCGCTTTCCATTTAAATTACTTCGCGTTAAAATTTTATCAAATTCTTTTTCCCTCCCCATTCCAGTCGTGGAATTATTTCAATATTTTATCAGAAAAAAAGTTTGAACGTCTAATAAAACGATCGTGAAATAAAATTAAACTCGGAAGAACTTTGAATTAATGAAGAATCGATTGCAAAGTAATAAAAAAAATCTCTTGATAATAATATATGATACATTTTTATCAATTTTTTAGAATAACAGACAAAAATTATTATATTAAAATATCTAGAAAAAAAAGAAATAAGTAATTCGGATATTTTCGGATATAATTCTAAAATATAATCATCACAAATTTCTCATCTCGAAATATTTCGAAGGATATCGTTCCATCCACGTGAATTGCAGAAATTGGAAGAGCACTTGACGTATGAGAGATAACACTTTGCAAATGCGATCAAAAGATTAGTTTACGCAACATTGGCCCCTCGATTCGGATTTATTCGCAAGAATTGCGGGGAATCAATCGTCGTGCCTATGCAAATAGCGAATGGAACCAGATTACACTGTGGAACCACGACGAGAACCGGTCAGAGGAAGAGTAAGCAGTCTATGTTCATCTGTAGCGAGACCACCAAGCTCTACCGTTAGGACACTACGGATCGAGAGGCCTATGGAACAGCTCATCAGCAACAGATTAACCAGCTGGATCAGTTAACAATCCTCATATATCCTAATTACTTACAAATAGGATGATCAGAGATATGTGAAATACGTTTAATCCTTCACGATTGCTACGTGAATAGTTGCAATGACCGTGTGGTATATATTTACCACGGATTGAAAGTAATTTCAATCATTGTTGTTTCTAACAAAATTTTCAGACATAATTTTCTAACATTTTTTTCAATTCCAAAGACCGATTAAAATGATATTGTTATTTTCACGTTTTTTTTTTAATTTCGTTGATTAATATTTTATTCCGTTCAATCATACGATTATTATTTTTGAACTCGTGTTTTCCTTGTAGAATCTCGTATCTCGAATGCCTGATTGATTAATTATTACCTTAAGTTGAGACAGAGACCGATGATCTTCTCCGTTTCTTCTTAAAAATCTATTTCGTAATAAAAATTTAAAACACGAAATAACACGAAAAAAAGGAGGAGAAATATTGGACAATTATTACAATTTCATCTTCCTCCCTAATAATAACCATCTCCTGAATTTCTTTTTTCCCCTTTTCCATTAATTAAAATTTATTTCCATAAATCATTTCAGATTTGAAATTTCCTCGCAATCAATCTCCGCAACCTTTCACACACATTTCATATCCCCCATCTCGCGCATACGAAAAAATATCCAATAATTATCTTTCCATCATACTTGCTCATCAAGATTTCTTTCAAAATTACCAACTGCCACGAATTAAAAAAAAAAGAAAGAAAGAAAGGAAGAAAAAAAATCTTATTCACCTTCCCCTCACGCTTCGTCCGCGACACAAAAGTTACTCTCGCCCTCCTGAGCGGAACAATCAATCGTAATTAACACCACTGTCAAGACTGCTCCTCGATACCTCGAGGCTGTTTCCTCCTCCTCCTCCTCCTCCTCCTCCTCCTCCTCCTCCTCTTCCTCGAGAACGAACGATCTGTCACGGTGTGTTGGCCGCGAGATCCGCGCGACAGTAATACGCGAGGAGAGAGAAAGAGAGTGTAGCGCGATTGCGAGGCAGAAATCGATACCTGGCCATCGTCTAACGATCCCCGCTGCGTTACCGCCGAGTTCAATCAATCGCTACGACTCGAAATCCCGCCAACCGGCTCAATAATTCCGCGGATCCATACCGTCATCTCTTTCTCCCTTCCTCGCTCGTCTCCCTTCCTCAATGATAGTCGACGAACATTCAGGCCTCGATGATATATGAGACGCGGCAAGTATCGCATCGGCTGTAAAATATAGGAAATGGGAACTGGTAATTAGCTGAGGAAAATTTTCGGGGGAAGAAATTATTATTAGAATCACTGGGTCACTTGGAATTTTTGTTTAAGGGAGAGGATGGTGTTCAAGCGTGGATTCGAAATGGATATTTCTTTTTTGGGGAGAGTAATAGGGGAGAGAGAAAATGGTATCTTGAAGGATGGTTTTGGAAAGCAAAATAAAATCTTGAGATTGGGATCGATCAAGTGGGTTATATTTAGAAATTATATTAGATATATTAGAAATTATATTAGAAATTTATATATATTTATAAATTATATTTAAAAATTATATTAGAAATTATTAGAATCACTGGGTCACTTGGAATTTTTGTTTAAGAGAGAGGATGGTGTTCAAGCGTGGGTTCGAAATGGACGTTTCTTTTTTGGGGAGGGTGATAGGGGAGGGAGAAGATGATATCTTGAAGGATGGTTTTGGAAAGCAAAATGAAATCTTGAGATTGGAATCGATCAAGTGGGTTATATTTAGAAATTATATTAGAAATTATTAGAATCACTGGGTCATTTGGAATTTTTGTTTAAGGGAGAGGATGGTGTTCAAGCGTGGGTTCGAAATGGATGTTTCTTTTTTGGGGAGGGTGATAGGGGAGAGAGAAGATGGTATCTTGAGGGATGGTTTTGGAAAGTAAAATGAAATCTTGAGATTGGGATCGATCAAGTAGATTATATTTAAATAGTTTTTTTTTAGAGACTTTAAGAATTTTTTTGAAAAAAAGGACGTGTTATTTGGAATAAATTTTAATATTGTTGCTTCAGTGGATACTGTTTTTTTAAATTACTTCTATTTTTCTGCCAAAAATAAGATCTTCTTTTGATACTTTTATGAGGCAACATGAAAAGCACCAGCGAATCTCAGTATGAATCGTTATATCTTTCCAGAGATTCATTAAAGTTGCATCTCATGTCCGACTATTCTCCATCTAATTTTTGTCTATTCGCGTAATAATTTGAATCTTTATTTTCATCATTTTCTATGCTTTCTTTATATTTCAAATAGTTTCGATTTTCTATTAGAAAATTTTTAAACCTCATTTACGGGTCTTTTTTTCGCATCAATATTTCATCCACCATCTGATTATTCTCTGTCCGTACTACTTCTGGATATTCACATAGAAACTTTAATCTTGTTAATCTACTTTCATAATTTTAATTTCGCATCTTTCTGATGTTCCATTAAAAATTTCGATTTTTCACTTTTAAATTTCGCGTAATCGAATTCGAGGCATCGATATTCAGGCTTATCATCTTGCCTCTGACTATTCTTTGTGTAGTTCTACTGTCTATTCAATAACAATTTCAATTTCTGTTTTAACCTTTTAACTTTTGCAATTTTTATTACAAAATTATTTTTTTAAATCTATAGACGATTCGTTAAATTGTACAATGCGTATCGTAATTTCAAAAAATTATAAACTTGACGTGGAAAACTGAGAGAGAGTTCGCTCTTTTTAAATGCATATACATCACTTTCAAATAATGAGGACGAGGATCCTCGAGAAACTCGATGTTCAAGAGAATATATTTCCAAGTAGAAGAAGAAAATTCGAAATGCATTAAATTCAAGCCAATACGAGCCCTGCGTCCAGAAGGACGTGAGGTCGCTCAAAGGTGACCACACGAGAGGGGAAAGAAAGAGAGGAATTTCCCAGTTGAATCGCTGTGGCGTCTTAAGCACCCTTCTTCTTGTTACGTGTAACAGCTTGCGCGAAGCTAGGTTACGTCTCGTTGCGGACACGTCTATGTAAATTGTTTTCTGATCGATCGCACGAATTCAATTCGGTTTCTTGTGTGGTGGTGATGCCCTGGTGAAAAGAGAGTGATCCACAGCCAATCTTTGTTTTTTTTTTCGAGTTGGATGGAACATTTTCAAATGTCGAGGCGTGTTGGATCGAGAAGAATTTAAAATGGTGTGAATTGGAATTTTTGTGGAAAAAAAATTAAACGCAACGTGGAATTTGTTTTAAGTAAAGTTACGTAAATCGTGGAGTGAAGAAGACAGTTTTTAAATAATTTGTGAACGTTTGTGAAGTAAAATGAAGGATCCAAGATGAAGAGATCCGTCCAAATAAAATAAAGATGAAATATTACATAATAAAAAATAAAAGTAACTTGTAAATAATATTCAGAAGGGAAATATATTTCAATTATAAATTCCAACGTATATCATGATTACACGATAATAATAGAAAAACTTATTAACTTACTTTCTCAATATTGAAATTATCTTTCATTTTATTTAGCGCGATGCATTTTCAATGCCACTGTCCCGAGTTTTTCGAACGAACAAATGAACCATGGGGGAGGGATATGCTTCTCGTCCGACATATTTCATTTGCAGTAGTAACAGTCAGCGATGTTGCTCCCAGGGTATTAAAGAACGACGCGCTATTTGTCACGATAAAATATCTGATCATCCTAAACATTTTTTATGGTATCAAGCAATTCTTCCCCTGTAGATATTTAATAACTATAACTTTCAACTATATTGACGCAACATTATTAACAAAATTATATTTATTATATCGAATTCGTAAATAATTTTTTTAAAATATCGTAATTATGAGCGAGATAAAATTATCATCGCGTAATAAACACGTTATATATTTCACGCCAATATCGTTTCAAAATGAATTATTCATGGTGTTAGTTCTTCAAGATGGTAAAAGCAAAGTTCTTCGACATTTTAGAACTTATTTATTGTGACATGTGTAGCATCAGCGCCATCCCCAAGGGGGAAGAGTTGCATTTCCCTTATCTCTCCGAGACGTCAAACAAGAATTTCCTCGTTATCTTCGATATCTTTCAGGGAAATGATTCGTGACGCTTGCGGTTTATACATGGAACAATTTTAATGGAAAATACGCCTCCAACACTGTATTATTCACGGTTCCATGATTATTATTATTATTATTATTTAACGACGGCGTCACGTTTCATAATTAATCTCGATAATTATCGTTAAAGTTAACGAATCTTGTCGTTAGCTCGGTTGGCAAAAAATTTTTACAAAATTTAAAATCCTCCCCCTTCGTTAAAGGGAATAATCGATGAATTTTATTATTTATCTCTCGTTGAATACGCGTTTAAGAAGCGAAGTAATAAATTTATCGTTGCACAGGAGGATTTATCGGGGAAATAAAGAGCGCATAATATTTCCAGTGGAGGATGGAATTATAGTTAAAAGTGCATTCGAACGTTGGTCTTCTTGCGTTATCACGATCGAGCAATTGAATCGCAATCGAAATTCTACGGCAACAGAATTATCAAGCACGTCATTAATTTCGAACGGCGGTTTTCATTAACGATCTAGATTTCAACGTTCATAGAAATTGTGGGGATGAATAGAAATCAATGTTCACAGTAGCATTGGTTTCCCTTAAGTGTGAATTAATATTTGTAATTTTGGTATTTTCTTTTCCTTTTTTTTTTTTTAATAATTTTTTAAAGCCAATTTTTTATCAATTATCCTTATATTTAAAGAATTTGATGATGATTGAAAAAAATTGTAAACAATCGAGAAGAGGAATCGTAGAAGTAACAAGTTTTTAATTGCAAAAAAATAATAAACGAGAAACGTGAAATAAATTATTTTTATTTAAAAGATGATTTTCGATTTGAATTAAAAAAAAAAAAACTATCATATTTTTGCATACAAAATAATGTTTTTCATTCGAGAATTCATTTGACAAATTTTCAACGATGGTGGTATATATTTCTCGAAAAAACGATTCTCAATTTCAAAAATGATTCATTCGCGTTTCATTTTGGATATAAAGATATTGAACTTTGATCAAAAGCAAAAATGTATTCAATCGATGGACGGGAAGTGATCGAAAACAACCGACTGACTGTCGCTTCCACGAAAATCGAGCATTCGGGTGCCGCTTGGAATTTCCACGCGTTTATCGTGCGTTCAAATTAACGTCGTTCGTACGATGAAACGGCTGATGCCCTCGCTTTTATCGAACAGCTCGTGAAAATAATGTTGAATGGGTTATAAAGAGCGTATAAAATAAAAGTTATAGCACAAATTTGCAATTGCTTGAATGGGAACGCTTCATGGATTCTCCATGGATACTTTTTTTTTCCTTTTTTCTTTTTTTAAAAATCTCTTTCGTTGGGAAAACAATTATGACACAAATCTTTTATGTGTTACAAAAAAATCAATTACATTCTTAATTATTTTCAATCTAGTATCAATCGGAACATTATTGCGTTAAAGTAATTTTTATAAAAAAGTTTTACGATCACTTCGAGTGATCCATCGTACGTTTGGTCAGCCTTTGTTAAAATCCTCCTCGAAAGAACTCTGTTAACTTTTTTAAATCGATTCTGTTCGATTCATTAACTTCGTTCGTAAGTTTTAAAATATCGTGTATTTTTATTTTTATTTTTTTATTTTTTTTTTCAAAATGTGGTCCGAATAAGTGGTATGGTCACTCTCCTTGAAAAGGGTAGGAGGAGGCCAATTGTCCACGGAAGCGTTCACGGTAATAGCGATAGGAAGAGGGAAAAGGGTAGAAAGGAATAGAAAGAAGTCAGTCGCTCGAAAAGTTACAAAAGCGAGCGTACAAGTTCTACCTTTTTCTCTTTTCCTTTTTTCCTCTTTTCCTCTTCTTTTTTTTTTTTTTTTTCATCTGGAAAAGTTATCAACCACGATAACTTCAACCGTCCTTGCTCCTCCACTCTATACCACGTGCTCTATACTTTGAATACAGTTTCTACACGGTGCTTCACGAATTCGTAGTATCGAATCGGATGATACTTGATGTATACAATGGTATACCGAGCCCTATCAATGCTCTTTAAACTGCACGCGGCTTGTTGTTGAATAATGCAACGTGTAAACTTGATGGGGAAAAACGTGGCGTCGCGGTGCTTGAGAATTTATTCTGATCGAGGGTGAAACGATACTTTGCGGATGTACCGGATATTTATTACCAACACTGTAAATATTTTATTAAGGAATTACATTTTATATAATTCCCTTTTATGTAATTTCAAATATTCGTAATAATTTTTTAAAACGAAGTAGTAGAAAGCGATTCATTCGACGAATTTTATAAAATTTGTTAAATATTGTAACAATTTTTTATTTCTCTTATTCGTAAGAATAATAATACACTTAAATATAAATGCTATTACGAGATGATAGAAGCACAAACTAACGATTAAAAATATTGATTGATAATTTTCTATATTTCAAAGTAATCGTTTTTTTCTTTCTCGTTCTATCGATTAATTATACAAATATACGCGTCTCATCACGAAGAATTTCAATCTCGAAGTTTCTTGTTTGTTGTATCAGTGATTCAACACTTATACACATTTTTCGTGTACGTTGAAAACGATCGTCGGTTTCCTTTTTCACTTGTTCTATCAATTTCATATCTCGACCATTTTCGAGGGATTTCTTCTCGACGATCACCGTCTATCTCTCCACTCCTTGTTAACGAAAAAGTCGTGGATCATTTTTTCGAGATCGACGATAAAAAAAGAAAGAGGAGAAGGGGGGGGAGGGGAAAGAGGAGCGAAGAATCGATAAGTGGTCTGAAAACTCGCTCGGCTCGTTTTATCTCGAAACCCGTTTCGTTATTATCAGCACCAGTTTTTCGAGTCGGTTGGTGGCGCAGTTTAACGCTTCTATATCGGCAGGGAAAAAATCCTGGGAGGATCTATCTTCCCTCCAGTATTTCAAATACCGGTGTCCAGTATCTCGAAGTTGAAAGGAGGGGGGAAAAAAATGACGCACAAGTGGTGCAATTGATTTTTCCCTGTTGAATTTCGTATTCGTTGGTTAAAGTTGAAACGAGTTTTCCAAGCTTATTTATTTGCCATCTTCGTATCGTCTTTTTTTAAATGACTTTGAAAAGCTTTGTTAAAAAAATCTTATTAAAATTATGCTTCTGATTCTAATTTTGTAAATAAATAATTTATAAATATAAATAATTTCTCTACTCTACTGGATTACGTATATCATCATTCGAGAAGGAATCCAAGATAAAAAGTCTCTAGGATTTATTTTCGCAAAGTTTTCTTTAAACTAAGAATAAAAGAAAAAGAGAGAACCAAAGAAAGATGATTTGAAAAAAGTATATATATTCCATCAGCTATGGAAACAGAAGGGATCAGAAAATCGAGGAGACCCAATTAAAAATCAATTGCTCGATGTGTCACGTGGCGTGGTAATTACGCAAATTAATAATTAGAAGTGGTTGCACCAACCATCGGGAATGTTGGAGCAGATGTGCGTGCACGTCGATCTCGGGCGAAGAAACGGCAAAGTGTCAAAAGCAAGAACGAGCCTAATTGACTCGTCTACATAACGAGGATCTCGTTTCCTCGAAACTTTACAATTTAATGCGAGTAATATAACACGTTCGTGAAAATGTTTCGTTACCGCAATGCCTCTGATGATCGATCAGAAAATCTTGGGGAACGTTTATTAGGCGATTCGAAGCGAAATAACGTGTATCATAACGTAATATATGGAATGGAAATGGACGATTCGGAAAATTAATACGAAATTCTCGAAAGGGAAGCTCGAGAATTCCGTGTAGAATGCGTTATTCTCGTCACATGGACAAAGATTCGTCGAGTGTTCGTCCACGTGGGATTAATCTTTGCATCGAGCAAAACGATTGAAGCATCCGGTAAACATCGATACGGGTCATCTGCAATTCCTATAATATACTCGACATCGAGATACAACGTTTCCAATCATCTATAAAGACTACGTTCTGGCGAGCCATGCGTCGCCTCTCTATTCGAATCTTCCTAGCAATAAGGAACTTGTAAACTACGTATTTTGACAATTGTTTAGTAAATTAGGATAACGAAGATGAAATATGTGATTCAGAAAGAATAATTGTTAAATGTAGACGCGTGTTAACGGAGAAATAAATGCCTAGAAAAATTTTCAATTCTCTGGGAAAAGAAGTTTTACAATTTGAGAGAAGTGAACTTCATAAAGAAAATAGAGATTAAAAGAAAATTCCGTGCTTTTCCATATATAGAATAAGAAATATTAATTCTCAATTTCTGCATACTCAATTTTCGAAATTCAGGGGGAAAATATCACCAGATAAATATTGGATTTTAATATGTCAAGAAAATTAAATATATCTTATTCACGGAATTAAAGACATTTGAATCTTTAATCCTCCACGTTCAACGAAAGTTGCTTCATGATCATCCTTGAATAAATAATTTTCATGCAGTTGGTTCACTTACTTATCCTTAAATATTTAATATCGTTTCATTATGATTCACAAAAATTCTACGACGATGATTGGCCATATCGCTGGAATTAAAAAATTGTTTTCGATGCAACAGTAAATCTTGAATGAAGAATCAAAGTGGAATCGCGAGATTTTTCGAGTATTTCCTTTTTTTTTTCTTTTTTTTTTTTTTTACGGGTTATGCTTTTGTCTTCTTTCAAGATATGTGGGGCGTGTTACGTACGAGAGTGTATGAAGAGTAATTCGGCTGTTGCAATACTGTAATTGGAGTGGGCTTCAAGGGAACGTTGCGAGTTGTTGTCTGTTAATGATGATGCAATAAAAAAGAAGAAGGGGGGGAAAAAAAAAAGACAAAAGTATCTTCTGACCCGAGAACAATCCTTTGTCCGATCTTATAAACGCGTATGCAATTATGGTAATATCGGCGATTTAAATAAATTCTTTTATTCGTAATTTATATAAGATACATTAAAAAAATATATATATAATTTAAAAAAGATAATCGTTTTGATTTTAAGATATTGTTATTTTTGAAAGTAATTTTTTAATTCCTTTCTTAATCACTTCATGGAAATTTGTGATGAATAATACGTTTCATCGGAGAATTTTCAATCCATAAACTTTCTTTTATATACTTTTACCACAAGTTTTATATTTGTTTCTATGTTTATTCCAATTTATATTCTATTCCAATATTATTCTAACTTCCTCGCAACGTTCCTTTATGAAAATATTTTGACGCGTAATTTTACTCCTATAAAAAAAACACGAATCGAACGATTGTTTACAACTAACATTATTTAAAATTATTTATGGAACGACCTGATATTTATCGTTGAAACAAAGGGTGGACGGGATATTTTTTTATCGTCGAGGGGGGGGAAAAAAAAAAAAGGGGAACAATTGATCGTAAGAAGGTCGTATAAGCTGGCCTCGTTGAAATAAAATTGGCGAGGCGAATTGGGTGGAAAACAGGATTCCGGGTACCGATAATTCCCACTGTTTTCCGCGCGCATCTTTTTATCGGATCGGGAAATAGAAGGGAAATAAATGAAGTAATTACTGTAAAGTAGATTCACTTTGTTCCTCGTCGGAGGGTTACTCCGTCGTCAACAATGGAACAATGGCTCGGCTACTCCCCGCGAGGGGATCCAACAGATCTAATAACAGTTATGTACAATAGTGATTGAACGGTAGTGGACCGCGGCGCAATTATTTAAAACGCGAGCAAAGCAATCGCTTCGTCAGCTATTTTCACGATGCAATTTCTAATTACATCCGAGACGATTATAATATTCTTGCTGATCCTTTAATTGATCCACGTTATACACGTTTCAAACGTTATTAAAAGAATTAATCTATCATTACCGATTTTTTTTTAACCCTCCCTGAAAATTTCTTTTCGATCAAGTCTCTAAACACCATCCAGTAACGAGTCCACGATTTAACAATCTCTAAGAAACTAGAAAATAAGGAGAAATAAAAATCTGAATTCTTGTGCGTAGAAGAGGAGACTTTTTCTTTGCTCGAAACGGATCGAGAACGGTCAGTTTCCCTGGAAAATCCAGGATTACCGAGAAATGTTTGTTCAACTTGTCCCGATACGCGATTTCGCAATGCGTGTACACCAAAACCCATGAAATTACTTGGCATTCGCGGTTAACGAGGGAAAGGGAGAGAGGAAGTCGGTTTTCCGGAGTTTCATCGGGGGATACTTAGGGATACATTGCACGAGGTTGTATTCTCCGTCTAATTGAATCGCTCCTCTCGCGTATCATCCATCCCCTTCCTCGCAAGGGTGAAAATTCCCTCCCCCGCGTTGCTTTAATGCGCGCGTAACCGCCGCAACAAGTTCATAAAGACTCCGCTTAACGTTTACGCAGAAAGCCACGGGTTGTTGCGGATTGACCGAGAGGGAGAGTGTGTGTGGGTGATGGCTGAAGTGGAATCGACCGACTTCTCTCCAAGTGAACACTGTTTTAATTGACCTTGTTCCTTTCGTTGTTGCATTCTTTCCTTTGGAAAAGAATTCTCTTTGTATTTTTGTCCCTTGTCGATTCGTTTCTCTTCTTACTTTTATTCTTGTTCGAGCGATTTTTGATCCGATGTGAAATTTAAGGAGAGAAAAAGAAGAGAAGAAGGATTAGTTAAAAAGAGATGAATTTGTATTTTCTATAATTTTTCTCTTCTTTCCTTCAACATCGAACTTTATATATATTTATTTTTATATATTTTATTTTATTTTTTATATTTATATAAAATATATATTTTATATTTATATATTTTATTTTATTTTTATATATTTAGATCTGCTCCTCAAATGTTGTTCAAGTTTATTACAAATTTAAAATAAGGGTAAAGTAAATCGAAAGAAATTCTTTTTTAAGAATTGAACGATTAAAATTACATCGATTCTTGAAAGCATTCATATTCACTCGTAATGAAACTTGAAACATGATCAGGTCAGATTGCAGGAAGATTATTCGCCGAGTAGTTTGTCCTGGCAAAGGAAGAAAAAAAGGGGGTATTCCGCTTACCTGAGTGATATATAGCGAAAAACGGGGGCGGGGAAGAAAAGGAGGACGCGAAGCCATCTGCCGCGATGCGCCAAACACTGAATCCGGATGCAAGTATTGACTACGTGACCGGGCACGTTATGAGCGTATTTTCATGCAACAACACGGGCACGCCGGGGGGGGCTAACTTCAATTAGGTTACGGTGTGCGTAACAAACTCATAAATTCGGTGATAAGTGTCTCGTTATGGAACGATCATTTGCAAATAATCTTCAGTTCAAACACGATTCCCGATAAAACATTGAAACCCCCGTAATTGGGGGGAGGGGAGGGGGTAATTGCACGAAATAATGATTTCGATCGTTTACATTATTGCTGCTACATACCTCTGCCCCGTAATCGTTGTTTGTTCAAGCCGAATTGTAATTACAGAGGAGGAGAGGGGAGGAGAGTGGATTAGCGACGCGAAAATGCAAATATCGAAAACAATCTTCACGTTTGATCACCTTGTCTCCCGTTGCTCGTGATCGTTTGAGGAAACAACTATTTGGATTGGGGGAAGTAATCGTATTTCTCTTCAATATCCAAATTGGATGTAATATTATCAATCAAGTTAGAGATATAGTTGAAATTGTGATTAATTTTTTAAACGAGAATTATCGTTTAAATGATACAGAAAATGATTACAGAATAATTACAGAAATTATTTACTTAGTGATTTAAATTAGGAAGAAACTTCTTTGATTGAATTGTTTTATTGAATATCCAAATTGGATGTAATATTTATCAATCAAGTTTTACTTGAAAATGATATAAGGTTAGGGATATAGTTGAAATTGTGATTAATTTTTGAAACGAGAATTATCGTTTAAATGATACAAAAAATGATTACAGAATAATTACAGAAATTATTTACTTAGTGATTTAAATTAGGAAGAAACTTCTTTGATTGAATTGTTTCATTGAATATCCAAATTGGATGTAATATTTATCAATCAAGTTTTACTTGAAAATGATATAAGGTTAGGGATATAGTTGAAATTGTGATTAATTTTTGAAACGAGAATTATCGTTTAAATGATACAAAAAATGATTACAGAATAATACGAAATAATTACAGAAACTATTTACTTAGTGATTTAAATTAGGAAAAAACTTCTTTGATTGAATTGTTTCATTGAATATCCAAATTGGATGTAATATTTATCAATCAAGGTTAAGGATATAGTTGAAATTGTGATTAATTTTTGAAACGAGAATTATGATTTAAATTAAGAAGCTTCTTTATGATTGAATATACCATAAATTTTGATTTCCTTTCGATATTATCACAATTCCATTCGCGGATTCTCTTCATTTCTCTCCTTTTTTTTTTTTTATTTCCCTCGCGTCTTTTCTATCGATGTCACACAGCGCAAAGGTTTCGGTAGTTGGTGTGATCCATCCTCTCCTTGTCCACTCGTTAATTTCGAGGCGGGGAAAAGTGGAGAGGCGGAAAGAAACGGGCAGCAGCAGTTTGATCGGCAACCTTCCAGAACGCAATCCGGTTGGACCACGATTACATTTGGCCGAACGTAGCTGTTCGAGTTAATGAAAGAGCGAAAGGTTGGAGACGCTGACGAGGCGTGCCACCTCGTTTTCCAGTTATTTCTCGCGAAGATTCGCTTGCACACGTTCCACCCTCGCCTCATCTCTCTATCCATCCGAGCGGACTTGGATGGACAGGTGTAAACGTGTCTGGGTATCGTCCCTTGCATGGATCTTCATCAGATTTTTCCAAGAAACTTTTATGATTGATCGAAGATGGGAAATGATATACTTTTTGATTAAAGTATCTTTTTTTTTTCTCATTTCGAAGATACATTTGTCTTTTAACTCTGTACTTTCCTTCTTCTCGAGAATTGTTTAATTTAGAATTTTGATCTGAAGATGGGAAGAAAATTTACAAATTTCATTTCATTTTTAAAAAAGAAGGATAGATTCATGCAATTTTGCAAATGTAACAAGATTAATGATTTTGGAGCGAGATTTTTTTTTATTTCAAATTTTTCTAATGAATTATTCATTCGCATCGATTATTAAATATAATGAATAAAATAATATCATTTTGTATCGAATTTTCGTAATCGATAATCGAAAAATAATCCTGTTGAAACATATTGAAAAGTATTTATTAGTATGCGATAATTAATTACGCAGGATAAATGCATTTTAACGTGACAACAATATAAATCGGACAAAAGAAGCTGTAACAACGTTGCACAATGAAACTTCCTCTTTGTGTAGTTAAATATGGCGTTTTCTGAGTGGTGGCGCTTTACTACAGTGCTGCGGCTTGGAAGACTCGAAAGAAGTAGTATTTATAAATCTTCTCTAGAATCTTCTAGCCGTATTTAGTTGGTGGCAGCATTTTCACGTAAGCCGTATTAAAAATTAGAACATAAAGGATTAAAAAAAGTAAACGTCCCCTGTACGGATTTTGTTATTTTGTTAGCGCGTGATGAAATTACACGACCAATTTGCATCGTTCACACAAATTAGTACGAATGAATGGTTGTTAACTGTAGCGAGTGTTAACGAACTACAAATGAACGCTTCGATAGATCTTGTTTTTTGTTGTTTTTTTTTTCTTTCTTTATTTTCGATTGATTTTCGAAAAATTAAAACGTCACGTCGAGAGAGCGACTATGTGCGAAAATCAATTCTCTTTTTTTAAAATTACCAATTTTAAAAAAAATGGATATTTAAAATTAATAATTTTTACGTCAAACAAAAACACAAACTGATTTTACATCGATTGAATTAATTTTCGAAATTCTTCTTAAAAATTACTCAAATTTATAACCATGTTTTATTTTCGAATATCCATCCGGCAATGAAATATAGCCGAATATTTTTTTCCTCTCCCATTCGCTTTGCGTATTTTTTCACAAATTCGTCATTTTTTAAATGTTTCTCTCTCTGGATGTTTTGAAAGGAAAGGAAAAAAAAAAAAAAAAGAAAGAAAGAAAAACATCATTTGTGTAAACGCCCCTATAGAAACGCCGATTTTATACATTTTATATCGGTGTAAAACCGATGTTTTATCCGTAAATAGCTCAAAGGCCATTTGATCCGCGAAAATCTTGATGCGAAAATTTCAAATACAAAGAGAGGAGAACCGCAGCATCTGTGTGCTACTTTCCAAGTAGAGTAAGCGTATGCTTAATCAGACGCATGGCCAAACTATATATATATTCCTCTGCATCATCTTAATCGTAACAATTATTTAAAAAAAAAGTTGCAAAACCATTGACGAATCCTGATAAATTTTATATAACATTTATTTAATATTTCAAAGAACATATTTGACCAACAATGAAATTCATTGAATTCTAAATTCTGATTTTAGCTATTACTCTTCGACTCTTCCTTTATTCAAATGATCCCACGATAATTATTAAACGTATCTGTAATAAATATCTATAGAAAATATTTAACACACAAACGATATCGATCAATTATTCCAACCTCTCGTATATTATTAATTACAATTATTGAAAAACAAAACGAATAATCAATCAAATTCACAATTATTTATCTTTTCAAAAACTGGCAACTCGTTCGAATCGATGGTGCACCTACACTGCGTCGCAGCACCACATATCGAGCACCATAAATGCACCGTTAAAGCCGGGTTTGTAAAGGAACAGTTGTCAGAGTGGATACGGAGACGGTGTACATAAACTCGGTCGAGGCGTGTACAAAGCTTGCCTGGTGTATGTAAATAGAGGCGAATGCGAGGCGTGTTGCCCCAAGTACGAATGGTTTTTGTAGCATAAAGTATCGGGTTTGCGGATCCACTTGCATTTGGGAGGGATGCATCGCCCGATTTTGAGGCCCGTTTCAAGACGAGGGGGGGAGGGGCGAAGTGTTTCCTTGCTCGCGGTCGCGCTCTCCGAGCAAATAAAATAGCTATTTCGATAATGCCTGCGAATTCGACTCGAGGAATGGAGAGTGATTTGTTATTCCCTTTTCAAGTCGAGAGGTGTGTGGAAAGGGGTTGGAGAGATGTAGGTTGATCGCACTTGTGGTGATTAATACGTGATCGTGGTTCTGCTCGAGGAAACTATTGACGTAGCAGTCTCTTTGTACTTTCTTTCGAATTTTGATGGAGGATAAATTTTTCCTATTAATCGAAATCAGATATTCTGATATTGTCGTCCGTTCAATTGTTGAAATTTTTATATTTATATATTCTTTCGCGACGTAGATATTACATTTTACACGCGAGAAAGAAGAAAACTATTCTCGAAACGATGTTGGAGATGAGTCAGTTGTGTGACTGCTAAGAAAACGTTATTTCGAAAGAAAATTTTTACCATCGAGGGAGAAAGTGTCGTAAAAACTTGCCACTTCTCGTGCAGCAAATATTTATAAGAACAAAAAAAAGAGATCGTGTCTAAGAAATTACACTTTGTAACGTGTATTATAAGTAAAGAAAGATCGTAATGAAAGCGTGTTTCGAATTATTTAACATGTTTCTTTTACAGAAGAATCTTCTTCAATCCTTTATATAATATATATATGAAATTATATGATTTAATTATTATAATATATATGAAATATATATGAAATACAAAAGAAATTTGTCATTTGAATAATTGTAATTCCTTCTTGAAGAGACATATAATTTTACACGAAATTCACGTACACGTGTAACATTTGTACAAACTCGTATTCCCTTCATGAATGTTCCCTTATGAATGTTTCTCTTTCAAAACCTGTCCAAATTAAACAGAGGATGTGTAAAAGACACGTTCTACCCGCACAGAGAGAGTTGCATAATGGAATAGTTCGAAGGGTTCTACCTCGCATGATCCCTTTCTCGCACGAGAATATTTGTAGAAAATGACGTGACATTGGAGAGTTCTGTTTGATTCCATTGATTCGACACTATTACAGGGATGCAAGATATAGGTAAACTCATAGGTGGCTTTAACCCAAATTCTTATTTGATCAGACTAAAGTCTCCCCGAACGAGAGCTTAAATTCCAAAATCGTGTCAGATTGTTCTTGGATCGATCAATTCTAAACCTGTGATCTGATTGATCGGTTAATATTGACTTAGTTTTTTTTTTTAATTGATTGTACGACTCTTGAAACTTTTAGTTTCTTCGGAGCTATAGCTCTTTGGTCGAGAGAGTTCCTCTCTCTCTAATTGGCAGTTTTTCTTAAAAGAAACCGGCCAATCGAGAGACTTTGATGAAACCTCGCGACTTTCTCCCCAAGAATTCACCCCCTCGATGAAGTGTTTCACGATACTCGTAGAGTTTCAACCGATATAGTGAATGTATGTCTGCAGGTAAAATTCATCCTTAAAGATTTTACTTAATTTTTTTTTTTTTGCGAACAGATATATCCGTTCAAAAGATATTCTATGAATCGTGCGTTAAACTATATTTATTAATTCACGTTTATGGAGATGAGAAATTTATTGCAAGTGTCAATGAGTCTTTTTCTCTGTCACTTTTAAATTCTTAGAAAATAAATAAATCTTGTCGATATTACATATCGATAAAAAGTGACGACTATGAGACGATTGATTGTAACAAAAAGTATGGAAAATTTTAGATTTTCAATTCACGTGCAGATCCTTTGCAATTCGAGTGCAAGTTTTCAGTAAAGGGGAGAATTACAGAGGAGAATTTCTCGAATTTCTCGATAAGAGAATCACTGATAGAATATCGAGTATAACGAAACTGGAATCTGAAAGTGACGTGCGAGATGAAAGAGGTCCGTGGTCGAACTGAATTTCGAAGCGAAATTAACGCCTGTGCAACGTCGTGTTCTTGCCTTTTTTATCAGACGAATTTCTCATTTCGTTTCTCGCACGCGCATAATTAATGCACTCGACAATGTGTTGGAGAAGTTTGGAGAACAAGTTTATTTTTATTTTCTTTTCTCTTTCTCGTGGATTATATGTAGATTTTGGAATAATATATATTCATTAATTGAAGCCAATTTAATAAATTTGGCAAAACACAAATAAGACGAAACACCAGTTAAATTTAAGGCAGGAATAAAAGTTTCAACTTGCACAAATCGTAGAAAAGAGGAACAATATTTAAAAAAAAAATTACATACGTATTTTTATTTTATAAATCTCTTAAATATTAGTTGATCGCGTAAAAATCTATCGAATTACTTTTATCGAAAACGACGAACGAAACTGTTGTTCATCTGTTGCTCGTCATGTGTCTAAATCGGTTTCCATAAGTCGTCGAGAGACGTTTTTAAGGGAATATCATACCCGATCGTACATTATACAAATGTCATCCACTTGCACGAATGTTTCCTCCCTTATCATTGGCAACAAGGTAATCGCGATCATCGATAAAACAATTTCCTCTCGAATCCCTATATAACTTGACGATGTACACCAAGGCTAAAGCTTCTTTTATCCGGCGGAAACGCGAAACTCGATATCCGAAGGGATTGTTCTCGGGCTTTTTTTCTTTTTTTTTCCTCTTCGTCGATCAAAAATAATACTCAACAACGATCTATCTTACCCTATCTCTTACTGATTCTATGTTCGTTACATATCATATCTGCATGCAATATATATTATGGAAATATATTCCATTGATTTAATTTGTGATAAATAAAAGAATCGAATAATCTTTTTCGTGGATTAATAAATGAAGGAAAGGAAAATGGAGATAATTTTTGTTTTTTCTCAAACGATATCGAGTTGTCGAAATGAAGACAGATTCTGTAAGGGAAGTATTTAATAATAATTTTAATTTTTCAAAAGTTATACACTTTTATCACAACGTGTATTTTCTTGAACGAAATAACACGAGGTTTAAGATTGAATATTTTTATTTTGTTCGAACGGAGATAATAATACACGATAGAAATTGACTCCTCTTCTTATTTTCGTTATTTCTTCTTTTTCCTCGTACAATTTTTTTTCTTCCTTTCATTATACGTGCATCACACGTGTACACGTTGTTATACAAGAGAAAATTAGTTTTTCTCTTGGTAAGTTACCTCTACTACGTGATATAAAGGTAGAAGAGACATATTCAGACCACGAACATGCCACCCCCACGCATGTCGGACTTGTAGACGAGGGTGGCTAGATCCATGCGTGAATCATATCAATGTAAATATATATATAATATTCTATTTTATGATATAGATTTATATTTCATTATTTATATCGTGTAATCGACTGCGTTAATTTCCATTTCTTATTTTCCATCGTTTTACAAGTATTATAAATAAATATTCTGATGAAAATCAGAATCCCAGACGGATAAAGAAAAAGAGAGAGAGAAAGAGGGAGCAAAAACGTAAGGAAATAAAACAAAACTTGTGAACGAATACGTAGTGTAGTCGTACCGTGGATAAAATCGATACGAGAGCGTTTAACCCGTGAAAAAAAACCGATTCTTCCGCGGAGATCGATTTATCGAGCGATACGGCGAATATTCACCTCTTCTCCCGTGGACGAAACTTGGAAACTGTCGCGGATCTTTCATCATTTGACGGATCTGCCGACGCCTCGAATGGCGGTCGGATAGACATTGGCCGTGGACACAATGCCGACTATCTCATGCGCCAAAGATAATTACATCCCTCTCTGCCATATTATTGTCCCAGTGGACCATTGTTACCTGGCTGCCGGCGATACAATGGTTTCCTCATGGTATCTGCCGACCTATTGTCCCGTAATTTATATTGTGATTTTACGAGTTTTCGACGAAGCGTAACGCCTCCGCCTCCGCTTGCGGAATCGCGCTGTAAACAGCGGCCCGCCTCGATAAGGCCGATCGTAAATCATCCTCGCCGTTTCGATCTTTGCAATCGGCCGCGATTTCATACCGCACCTCGAATAAAATCCCGACCATTTCTTCGACAGAAATTTTCTTTTCCCATTTCTTCAACGTCTCACGAACACTTGGATACTTTGATCAATTAAGATGCAATTCGAAAGTCATGTGGTTTCCTTATATGAAGAAGATAAGAAGAAGTTGCAGTGAAGTTCACGTGACGCGAAAAATAGGATTGACGAACAAGTGTTGATTAATTTAAAGAAGGAAGAAAGAATTAAGCCGCGAACGGATTGCTTCGATTTCTCGTCTCTAGAGGAAGAGACACAATGGGTTTGAAACAATAGGGGAGGACAGGCTCTCGTAGCAGATTTATCCGGAAGCTAGCCTAACCTTTTCACGATACACGATGGAGGAGACTGTGCCCGAGTTACAAATGGCGCTGTTTTCTTCGATACGACAATAAGGTGATTAAATACAGTTGCGGCGCGCAGTCAATGGGACAAAGAAACGTTCAACTCCGATTTATGCACGCCGCTCGCTTAAAACTGAATCATAGGATTCCGTAGGCCGTGACCGCAGCAGGCAGCCGAGGATTTACGTATCCCTGGCGAAACACGCGGCCGCAACGCCGCGTGAAATTCGCTTCGGCCCTCCCCCCTCCCCGAATTGTTTGAATTTTTGATCCGTGAAATTAAATCTCTCTCTCTCGGCCGAGGTTTCGGCCGAGTCGAGCATATTCGCGACGATACACGCCGCGACAAATTAACCCTCTCCCTCGTTCTTCGTCCTCTCTTCTCCTCTTTGCAATCCGTTCTGTTGAAAAATGGAAGGAAACGAAACCCGGCTCGCCTCGCCCACGCGATGATAACAGGCGTGTTGAGAGAAAGGAAAGAGACAATTACATTACACGGGGAGGGGGGCGAAATGACGCTTGTTAACGCGAAGAATTTCGCGCCTCGCCGCGGCCGAGGATAAACTGTTTCCGCGTGTGCCCCGCTTTGGATGAATGAATGTGCCTCTACGGGAAAAATTAGATTGTTTTTGGATTTTGGAGTAACGAATATATATTGTGAATTATCGTTTATTAAATTCAAAATTATATTGGATTTGCAATTATCTAGATGATAAGGAAATTGAAAATTAATAAATGTAAAAATAAGTAAGATAATATAAAAGATTTTTAATTGAAAAATATGGATGAGATGAAATTTTATAATTATTAAAATTTGATCCTAAAGGATTTGATGATCCTGTTGAATGTAAAAATAAATGAAGGATTACTATAAATAGAATTGTAAGGAAAAATCGATTTAAAGTAGCATTGTTAATTGAAAATCCTCCCCAAATTCGTAATACAATTGTATCACCAACATAGGGAATTGCTGATAAAATATTAGTAATAACTGTTGCTCCTCAATATGATATTTGTCTTCAAAGTAATACATATCCTATAAATGCAGCTGTTATTTATATTAAGAGGTGAGAACAGACGTAGGATAATTCTTGGAAGGGGAATTGTATCGAAGTTTCCCGAAAAAGTTGTAGAATAAGAAAATAATCCGAGCTAATTAGATAATTCTCCTTCTGGACAATAAAATCATGGATAATTGAAAACCGCGCGATCGGCATAATGGATTAATCGAGATGGATATCTTAAGGGATGGCAGAGAGGGGAGATTCTTTCAGTTTGCGTTTCATCGTGCCCTCATTGTTTGCCGTACGAACAAAGAGACGTAAAATAAAAAGGAAAGTGAATTAGATTTTACGATTTTAAAAAGACTAAAATGAAGAGATTTTAATCGCCAAGTTTCGTGAATATTCCTTCGTGAATTTGAATCTTTCGCAATCACACACGTCATACATATATATATACACGTATAGGGGCGAAGGTACAAATTGAGCTCAGAAATCCGTAAAGTTTCTTGTTTGATCGAACCGGACGTGGCGACATTTTACACAGAGATTCACGTATCCAGGCGGCACGTGATGAAGCTTTGTCTCATTTAACCGATGGCCATCGACAAAGGATCGCCCGTGTTTTAGAAATCAAATAGCTCCGGCCGGACCAATCCCATTTGCTTGCACGTGATCGTGAAAGGTTTATCATGGACGTAGAAGGCTACGCAGCGCTTTGAATCTTGGCGGCTTGGAACTTTAAACGTCGCTTGGCCGGATACAAAGGCATTACGAAAATATGGATGGAATGGTGGATGGTTCTTTCATTTCCTCTCCTCGATGATCATTCTTTTTAATGAAATCTCTCCCTCGACAGGTTGATACGGATCGTTTGGAACTCGGTCGAAGAAAGTTGGGAAGAGATTGTGGGGAATTTCGTAGGTGGGGGAAAAAAAAAAGATTAAAAAATTATTGCGCCTGGAAAAGTTGAGAGACAGTGGAGATAATTTGAGAAAGTTGAACGAGGGGAGGAAGAAACTTCGAATCGAATGTATTCTGAAGAAGAATTGGGGGAAAGCATCGAGAAGAATATTTGTATGGAAAGAAGAACGCTTGTTTCGATACTGTACACATTGAGGATCTGTGTATTCGAAGAGCTGAAATAAAATTTCCTCTATTAATTGACACGATTCACGACCAGATCCATCAAACCACCTCCTTCCTCTCCAACTTGCTCGAGATAACTTCGAAGCAAAAGACTTGAGATAACTTTTAAATCAATTTAAAGTTTTTAACATACCGTGAGAGTAAGAACATTATGGATAGTATTCTTCCAGAAATAAACGTATCTGGGTAGGAAATTTACTCTAAAATCGATTAAACTCGATTGAATTTTAGGAAAACTTTAAATTGTTCTAACTTGAAAGATAATAATTCTCCATCCGAGGAATGAACGATCATTAGAAACCTTGTCATTCTTGAAATGTTTCTCTCGTTCGTGATCGTCGATTTACAGAAGATTTCCGAGGTGAATTCACATTTTTTTCTTAAAAAATATTAGTCAATAATGTATACACGAGTGCCATAATCGAACTGCAATTAGTAGTGTTGGGTATCGACCGCTATGAACAAATCCAAACGGTGGGAAAAAGTTACATTGAATATAAACGGATATTAATGTTCCATTTCTTCTTTGAAAAATAATCGCATCGAATCGAATCTCCCTCGGGAATAAGATGAAATAAAATTTATATCTTATTCAAAATAAAGAAAATTGAGATATAAAAAAGACAAACGAAAGTTTCCAGCAAACGAACGACGATAGTAACACATATTTGAGGAACGCAAGAAAAAGAAGAAGAGTGAATAAAAGAATAAGATAAAGAAGAGGAATTAATAAAAGAAAGAGGAAATGTAACTGGGAAGAAGAAACAAAACTGTTTTGTAACTTGAACTTTCTCGTACCTTATTTGCCGAGTGAAATTACAATTTTTATTAAATCTCGACGGATTTAAAAGATGTAGATCTCTGTCTTCTTTTTAAAAATAAAACCTATCCTCGTAAATACATTGTCCAGTAATTACGAAACTAGAAAGAATAACACAGTCGTTCTTAAGCTATTACGTTTCAACAAGCCTCGATGATGTCTTTAATCTTTCCTGTTCTAAAAGAATATTTTTAATGCAAAAAAATATTAGCAACATATACTCTTCTAAAGTATATCTTTCTAACAAGACTTTGCGTCTTATTTCTTCACTTGGCTCGTGAAATGAATCTACAAAACGAATCACGAGAAATACCACATCCAAATAAACTCCTCGTTATTCTATCTAAATGATCAATCAAGATTAATTCATCGCTCTATATATTTACAATTAAATTTTCCAACTTTATATTTCACATACCATGGATTAAATCTCGGATAAAAGGAATTGGAGGGATTAAATAAAAACGTTCGTTAACAAAGTGTAACACGAATGATTAAGCTCCTCTTTGATCAGAGTAATCCGAGATTGAGCCGGATGTTGTCTTAAACAGGGCATAGATAAATATTTCTCTTCTCACCAATGCGATATCTTCGTCGGGGGAGGAGGGGGCGCATATGTATTTTCTTGGAACACAAAAGGGTCTCCATTATCCTTTCCCTCGGTGTCCCTTCGCAAGATCCATAAACTAGCATAAGTGGAGCACGAAGGGAGAGAAAACCACTATCCTTAATGCGGCAACTGGGAGAGAAGATGAAGAGAACCGTAGTAATACCTTGAGCGAGATCGAAAATTAAATTACTGGAAATCTCTTGGAGAAGGCGCGAAGTGAAGATTTTATTTTATTTAAAGACGATTTTCTCTTTCTAATATCGTCTTCGAGATTCGTATAAATTATTATTATTGTTGTTGAATGAAAAGTGAGAGTGATATATCTGGAATACGAGGAAACGAGAAGAAGGGAGGGGAGAGGAATTAATGCAATTGAAACTTGTAAAATTTTCTTCCTCCATCCTCTCGACTCTGGATTCAAGTTTCAAACTAATTATACACCTTGAACACCTCTTCTTTAACTCTTAAGCCTTGGCTCTCATTCATCGAACCGACCCAATTCCGAACTTTTATACCGAAAAACAAAGAATCGAAGAGGAGCATATTTTCACGATAAACTTGGCGAAATTCTGGCCATCGCGATAAAATTCTCAAAGAGAGAGAAAGAGAGAAATTTGATACAAGCCTCGTACAAGTGTAATGATAAACAAGAATGGAAGTAGTAGAAACAGAAGATTTCAAATAGAATAGAAACGTGTTCCAATTGCAATTGCAATGTTCGATAATCGATGAAACACGTTTGGATCGTACACAACGACGACGACAAGTGCAATTTTCATTTACCTTGTGAAAGAAAGAAAGAAAGGGAAGAAAGGAGGGACGAGAGAGAGAAAAAAAACGGAGTAATCTCGATAGTTTTCCGCCTAATGAAATATTGGTTGAGACCAGTGTTTGCTCGATAAAAGCACCGAGAAAGCTGCTTAGACCATAGGGAACGTGTAACCGACTGCGAAAATCGAGTCTCTGCCGGCAAAAGCCCGACAAATGCGCGAGTTCCATGACCCGCCGCAATGTGATTGAACACACTGGCCGCGCAATTGGTAAAGCCAGAATTTTTATCAACTTTTTCGAACAAATCTCGACGCACGAATATGTTACCCTCGCTCCTTTTCGCCAAATTTCCGCGAAACGAGAATTTTTCTTTCGTCAGAATTGATGTTCATTGCAACTTCGTTGCTGCAAATAAAAAAGAACAAAACTTTTACGTAACTTTTTTTACGTAAATCGGCCAAAGTCTCTGTTACGTTGGATATGTTCGTTTCATTTTCAATTTCTGGAATTTTTCGCAATTGAATGCAACTTTTCGTCCTTTTTATCGATAAAATATGTGCGTGTTAAATTGAAATTCATCCTGATTGAAAGAGAAATTATTACTCGAGAACTGCGTGTATAAAATATTTAAAATTGAATCGGCGACAATTATCGAGAGCAATTTCAAAGATGCGAGATTCGTCTCGAGGCGAAATCTCGTTTTACCAAGAATTTCTATAATATAACGAAGGATCTGGGAATTGACGTTGGGAGACGTTTGAAAAAGTAATATGCCTGATGACGCTTTCAACGTGAATCCCCTGTCGACCTTCGATATCCAGTAAATACCCAGTCGACATCGAGCAGCTTCGACCGAATTCTCGACGATTTCTCGAATCGTAAATCACCCACGATTCGCCAATGCTTTCCATACCGCGGCGATCTATAACCCCTGTTACTGACAAACGTTCACCCTCCCCCCTCGATTAGAAACCGTGGCACGAATCGAAACGAGTTTCGTGACCGATATAACCGTGTCATCCGTGACACAACGTATCAGTTAAATGAGTTTCCCAAGTTCTTTCTCTCTCTCTCTCTCTTCTCTTTCGAGAGACTTTGTTCAATACAACAGGAAGAAGCCACCCTTCCATTTCGATTCATCCTTCCGCGGAAAACACTTTGACGAGGTATGAAAGTAATAGGCGGTCGAAGGAGCTTAAGAAAGTGGAAAGGCGAACCTTATCTTCTTCGACGTCGATCCTCGAGGATGCTTCTTCTCTAAAGGTTCTTGAAATTATCGCTCTGGTCGTTAAATCGTCACTTGTTTACCCCTTGTGTTCTTCCTGGCTGAGGTGTTTGGTTTTTATGGAGGCTGGCTTTCACTTGGTGGATACGATTAGGAAGGAAATTTTAAAATTGTTTGAACACAATTTTCGTCGAAATTTTTGAAAAATAGGAGATACGTATATAGCGTACTTATATTTTATTTTGTTTTTACGAAAGATAGAACATATATTTCATATAATAATTTTTGTTTCAGATGGAACGTCTATTTCGGTGGGCGAAACGTTTATTCTGAAAGGATTGAAGAATGAGAAATTTTTCTTTGCTCGTTAAAGGAATAATTTAAGTTGTTTTTTTTTAAAAAAGGTTTTTCGAAAGCGTATAAGTTTTTCAGCAAAGTGTAGGGGAATAAAAGTAACACGACTGGTGTATATATGTTATATTTCTTTTGATTCTTGTTCAAGTTAAGATTTACGCTGGTGAATGCATCACTCGGACGTTGAAAAAAAGGATAAAGGAAGGGAGCTATAATATATCGAGGCGCGAAAATTACTAAACCGGCGTTATAAAAAGGCGGGTTCTTTGTTAAGAAACGGTTTGAAAATTTATAGCCATTTGAAGTTTGGCATTATAGAACGTTGAGGTTATTTTCTTGGGATAATAAATTGTTCTCCTTCCCCTAAATAGAATCCGTAATCGCAGAAAACTTCTTCGATTAAAGCGATTATCAAACTACCCGTAAAAAAGGTTCAAGACCGTGAAAGAAAGTATGGAATCAAGTGGTTAAATTTTTGACAAGAGAAAGGAGCAAAAAAAAAAATATTTAATACAATCGAGATAAAAAGAATCTACAGATTTATCGAGTGGAGCAATTATTAAATATCGATCAATAGAATCATTAAAAAAAAAAGTTTTAATTTCAATTACGCACGCACCCTTTGTGAATCATCTGAAATAAAAATTGTAACAGCAAAGATAACTGTGTATGATGCATAATTCTAGTTTCAAAAGAGTTAAAGTCTCAAAGCTGTCGTTTTTCTCGTTACTCGGACTCGGTGATTTTTTTTTTCTTTTTTTTTTTTCTTCTTCCAAGGATCGTTCAAAAGAGCGACGATAAGACAAGCTGAATACGCGCTCCTTTAGACGCGCGCTAAGGAAAATGCAAAAGAGGGAGATTCATAGAAGAAGGGAGCTATAAGACAGGAATACAAATCTCGAGGAAACTTCTTTCCACTTTTGACGGCGCATCTCTCAACCTATTACAATCTCGCGGCACAATATTCATTCGAGTCGTTTCTTCTTTTCAGCCTTACGGATAGCCTCGTTACTTGGCCGGCCAACCCTCTTCTCGTCGCAGTGAAACGCCAACGCAACGGTTATAATGGCGCTGCCCTTTTCTTGCGCTCATGGAGGAGGAGGAGGAGGAGGAGGAGGAGGAGGAAAGAGTTGTTAATTTACAATTCAACTCGTTAAGCGGTACAAATGTATCGATTGTTTTAAATTTTTTAAGTGGAATAGAAGAAGGTAAGGGATGATTCGTTTAATCGATGAAGATATATAATAGGAGAAAAAAAGTGTGGAGTCGCTTGTTACTTTTTAATTAAAAGGTTGAGAATTTTGCCCGACTTGAAAAGAACGTGAAATCATTATTGATATTTTTTTATCGAACTAATTGGCGTTGTTTCGATCCGTGTGAAAATTTCAATTCAGAGATCGGGGATAATCTTACGAATTTACGAAAGTTTAAATTCGAATTATAATAACGGATAGATTGGTAAGTTTTTGTTTTTTACACGGAATCGATATTTTAAATTAATCGTAAACTTCGTTTTTCAAAAACGAATCTCGTGTCGTCTTACGAAATTGTAAATCAATTAACTGGCCGTATTTGACTGTCCAGAAAAGAGTTGGCAGAAAATTTTTAAATTTCAAACTTTGAATTAAATTGTTTCGATTTTGTTTCACGTATCGAGAGGAATATTTCGAAATTGAAAATCCATGGAAAATTGGAACACAAATGTGGTATGTGGAAAATGTCACGAAGAATTACGCGTACGTGGAAATATCCTAAAATACAATTCAATACGAATTTACAACTCGACTTATTTTCTCATTCATCGATTATCAAACTGAATAATAAATTTCGTCGAAACATTCATTCACTCAAACTCTTCCCTCCAAACAGGGACGAAAACCAATTTTCGCAACGATCAAAAAAACATGCTACAATAAAACCAACCCCTAAGAAAACGAAAAGAAACCTGCCTAAATACGTATCGAATACCCGCAGTCGACTTCAAAACACCACTTCGAAAGATGCATCGAATTAATCTTGCCATTAAGCCCGAGATTCGAAAATAATCGGAACCCGCGATTTTAAAATCGTCTGCTCGAAGCAGATTTTTACGACGAGTGCTCGTAAACGCCTCTCCTCCTCCTCCTCCTCCGACTGATTGAAAATCTAACGCGCCATTGTACCTGAGAGGGGGTAAATTACGCGACGATTTCAATGTTCCCGCGGCGGGGTGATTTTCACGGCGGCATTAAACCACCGGCGGAAAATGCGTTTCGGTGTTAAACACGGGGAAGGGGGGGAATGAATCAACCGGCGTCAAACGCAGATCGCGGCGCAAGTATGCCAAACACGGTGGAAACGCGTGCGCCTCTATAATTGGATCATCGAACAAGCCACTGTAGTCCATATGTCGAATAATGATCGGGCGTCAAGCGTTGATCAAACGCGAGCGAGAGGAGGAATGCGGCGGTTGTCCAAGTACATGGCGGTGGAGACTTCTGCCCTGCGGATATTTCTATGCGTGATCGATTAATTACACCTGCGGCGGGCTCGCTTGTTCGATTATTTCGTGGTGGTGGAAGTTGGATCGCGATGCGTTGGGGAAGGGGGAGGGAGAGTGGGTCGTCGAGTTTTACAGTGGAGAGAGAGAGACGATTCTAGCCTCCTCCCTCGTTGACGAAATGAGGTTTGTCAAGAATGGATGATGGGAATTGCGGCGTAATGACGTGTGATGGTGATAATGGATTCCTTTTATGGTAAGTTTCTTTTTTTCTTTTTTTTTAGAATTTTATTGTGTGATGGATATTTTTGAACGGATTGTTGGGATCTTGAATTGTTTAAAAAATTGAAAAGTGCATTGTTTTTCCTTCTAATGTAATTATTAACAAAATTACGAATCGTGTAGCGTAGTAGAAGTAAAATAGTGTACTATAAGAATGATCAAATATAGTGGAAAGATTCGATATTGATAATAACTAATAGCGAGAATTGAATGGAAAACATTGTTTCCTTTTTTCAAAAGATTCGTTGATAAAACGTGTCGAAATTTCTGTCGAAATGTATAGAATATCTCCTATATCGGTTTTTCCCCCTCCCCCTCCTCTCGTTGATAAAATAGTTTGTTCCATTGGGAGCAAATACGCGATATATCTAGCTTCAGTTCTCTTCCCTATGAAAGGGTTCCTTTCACACGTTTTATCTGGAAGGAACCTTTTTCGATCCGAGATCGAATGGTTTCGATCGAACGATCGTTTATAGTGTTTAACGTGTTTCATCGTTTAGTAGTGCATACATTCGCTGTTTCTACAGTTACAACCGCATTGTTAACAAATACGCAATACGTACGAAACGCAATAGGTCGGCAAACGTTTCTCTGCAGATTTATATACAACAGAGAGCAGATATATTCGATTTCAGACAGGATATGGGATCAAACAGAGAAGGAGAGGGAAAAAAAAGGAGAGAGAGAAAAAAAAACATGGGGAAAAAAGGAACAAAAAAAAAAAAAATGTAGAAGGCAGAGGCAATCCTATAAACATCAAAACCATTGTCCTGTGTACTCGTATTTCTCTTCAAACCTTTGTGTTTATTGGTAGCGTTCAGAAACTAAACTATGTAAAATAAATATACGATTTTTGAATGGTGGAGAGCTGTTCGAAATATCGCGTAGAGAGAACAAAATATATGTAACTCATAGATTTACTTCTATTTGTATTCACGAGTTTGTCTCTCTCGTTTATTTTTGGGGGAAAAAAAATGTATTCGATGCAAAACAGATCACGGATACCAAATGGTTTTTCTTTTTTCTTTCCAACTATTGATTCGAAATATTTTGATCTATTATATTATCTGTTTATTAATTTCAAGAATAGATTAATATTAGACCATCGATTAAAGTGTAAAAAATTATACAATTTCCAATCAATTTGAAAGAAAAAATAAAAATAAAAAGGAAAATGAACAATTATATTAATAATATTCACGATATCATAACAAAGAATCTTAAAAAATAGATCAGATTTCATCAATTTCCGCATCAAATACCAAACTATTCACAAGAATGATTCTAGAAGAGATTAAAAAAAAAAAAAAAAAGAAAAACCAATACCACCTATATCAAATCTATACCGAAAATAAAAATTCCTCGATAATTGTCGAACGTTAAACACGGTCATAAACTTTCGTTGCTTTCAACAATTGAAAATCGCCACGATGGAAAAAAAAATATTTCACGGAGAGAGAAGGAGGGATGGTAGAATTTATAAATCGTGGCCATTATTCTTCCACGCGTGTTCCCCAAAAATTTTCTAATTTCCCCGCGCAGCATGGCGGAAGAACTGTGGGGGCAGAGCTGAACACAGAATTCCAATACACATCGTGGATTAATCCTACTTTTCTCTCCGACCAACCCTTCCTCCCTTCATCTACCCCGCTGCGTTTGAAAGCATTGTTGCGGTATCTATATGTCCCGTAATATTGGCTGTATATCACGATTACACGGGAGGAAGGACCGGCTCGATACATCGGCATCGACCTTCTGCCATCCAAGTACCAAGTATCGGGCGAGCAGAGTTTTATGCACGCCGTTAGCAAAGCAGTGGTCCATTTTCTCCCCTTTCTCTCTCTCCTCCTCCTCCTCTTCTGTCTCCTCCCCTAACTTTTCTTATCTTGTTGATGCACTGCCAACGCATCCCCCAGCGCGCTATTTTCCACTTCTCGATTCGATTCCGCGAGGATGATCCTCGTTTTTCGAAAGGGCGATCACCTGTGCGAGTAAAAAGGGGGTCGAAGATACGGGAGAAGTGGTTCTCTTTCTCTTTCATATCTGCGTTTTACCGTGCAAGGAATAATGAAAGAAATTAATCTCGTGGGAGGATTTGTTTTGTGGAAGAGGGATTTTCAAGTGAATTATTATTATTATATTTCTTGTTCTTTCGTTATAGTTTAGGAATCTAGTGTTTCATTATTACTTATTGTGATTATTCAATTGTTTGGCTGATGTATGATGAAGAGAGTTCTTTGAAGCTTTATTATAGATTGTATTTAAAGAAACTCGTATTACTTTGGTTAGAAATAATAATAATTGGTGGATATATTCATATAACATCATAAATCTATCCAAGTCAAATTAAATTTCAAAATCGAATCTTTCAAATTCCATTTGCAACAAGTGGAAAATAATTCAGAATTTTCTTTCTGTGCCTTGTGAATCATTTTTCAAGGATTTATAACAAGTCAAAAATGGAGATTCAAACGAGAGTTATTCGCCGTTGTTATACGCGTTTCTTTCGAGAAGACGAACATAAGCTTCTTCTAAGAGAACAATGCGTTCGAGTGCGCGCGCGTTTAACAACTTTCGAGATACAAGATAGTAGCGTCTTGTTATGAAAAATACTGAGAAGCGCGGTTGACGATTTATGGTCGACGATTTGCCGTAACGCTTTGTCGTTGCAAGGAAGTTGCGAGCACAATGGGGAACTGGCTATCAGAAAGGAGGACGAGTCAAAAGTTTGCAAAGCAGGTTATTGCTACGCTCGATGATATTGCAAACACTTGCTTATTCTTATTTCTTTTATTTGTTTATTCCATCTCCTCGCGATTTTATTATCTCGCTTATTTTTATCATCCAACTGTGTTCTCATCAATCATTTCGTTAAATAGTTTGTATCATTTAATCAGATCTTCCTCGGATAATATTGAAATCAAAGATTAATCTCCGCCAATTCCAATTTCAATTTTTAACACATTTTTCTCGATTAAATTGTTTTCAATACTTAAAAATACGAATACGTTACGATAAAAGCAATAATGTAAAATTTATACAAATAAAGAAATTAAAAAATTGATTATCGCTTCACAAATTCTAAACTCTTTCATTCTAAAAAAAATTTTTCAATCATTAAATATAGAAATAGTACAAATTGAAACGACATACGTGTATGCACACGTTCCAATCTGAAAAGAAATTTCATGGGAGGGGCAGAAATCGAACAGCGAGCTCTGATTAATTGATCGGTAAAATTGAATATTTGAAAGGGGAAAAAAAAAAGAAACGAGAAAATGAATCGGGAGAAGAACCCGAAGAGAGAATAAACCTGGCCGTGCTTAATCGATGAAACGATTCGATCCAATCTCTCTCTTCCCCAATAAGAGAAAGCGTCACCCTGTACTGCGGGGGGCATTAATGGATTTTCGTTTAGGGAAACGAGTGGTTTCGGTGATTTAACGAGATAATACGGCCACGGTGGATATGGGTCATGGTGTGCGGAGTCGTGATGGCTCGAATTAGAACGAGCGACCGCAAACGATTCTCGTCATTAAATTTAATACATGGAGGAGTTTAAGGTCTTGCGGCCCTTGCGGGGATTACGTTATTTCATCCGGCCCCGGTATATTCCAGTTTTATCGTGTCACGTGTCGGCGAATTAGGGCGAGGCGCGTGCAATTTTAATCCCGCACGAGTTGCGGGAAAATTGGCTTTCCAACGTTTGATCGGCTGCTTTAATTCGATCCGTCCACGGGAATGGTATTTTTGTTTTCCGACCACCTTTGACAAAGTCCTCCGCGGTTTCCCTCAAATATCCCCTTTGATACGTTGGGAGAATGGTAATGAAGGAATGAGGAATGAAATTTCCATCTAGGAAGATGAAATATTCCATTTTATTTTTTCAAAAATATCTTTCGACAAATTTCTTTATATATACGTATTTATAGAAAAATTAACGCTGCCTATATATTCGTCTCGTGTATTTAAATTTTCCAATTTTCCAACGGATCGCTCTATTCGTTCTTTTCCGATCCAATATCTTCCTTCGCACCTCAAAAACCTCGTTTCCAACTGCAGTTATTGTCCCCATATCTTATTTAGAAAACGAGAACAATCAAATTGGATGCGCCTCGAGAGCGCATCCTTCCCACCCCCGACTCGAAACCGGTGACTGCAATTTACGGCTGAATCGCATTGGCAATGGAACGGCGGGATATCCTTTCGCGTTAACCGATCGGAAAATCTATTGAGATGGGAGGGGAGAAGGAAGGGGGCACGCGTACAAAAGGACCGACGCGTAAGGCACTGTGACGGGCGGAAACGATGAAGGATCTCAATATGTCCGCGTTACAAAGAGGGCAACTCGCGTGCCCCACGTTTCGATATGTGCGGGTTTCCACGCGATAAGAAAGCCACATTTCAATCGTGATTGAATGCTGCCACTACCGTGGTGTGTGTGTGTGTGTGGGGCTTGGATTAAGGGATGACTTGGTTTCGTTATATACAGCGAAACACGTAGAAATTTGAGCTACTTCTTTGCTGTTGTTTTTCGATGGACGATTGTTTTTTTAATTTAACGGTAGAAAGACGATATTATATTTATTTAGGCGGAAGTGTGATTGAATTAATGTGTATAGATGTTATTTTTATTTAGCGATTGTAAGGTTGTTGAAATTTTCTTCTATTCGACATTTTTATGTTTTTATAAAAATTTGAAGAATAGTTGTTCAGTTCTTTAAGAAGAAACTGTATACTTTGTTGTAAATATTAAATGCTTGCACTTGTGGATAGAATAAAGTGCAAGGATCTTATAAAAAAATGAACTTGTCTGATCCGTTATAATTTATCTTTAAAAATCTGTGTCGAAAAGGCCAAACTCGATACAAGCCTGGCATCCAAATTATTTATGGATTGTAAAATGTCCGATGCATACCTTCTCTAGGTATATGAATTGAGTTTTCCCAGTATAGAGTTAGGCCAAACTTGGGACGATAATTCTGCGAAAGCTTCCACTGATTTATATGATCGCGTAATGCTTCCAAAGCTACTAAGGAAGTTTTGGCTTGTCGTTTGTTGGTGGTTTGGTCCGTTTGGTCGATATTTCGGGTGAATGATGCGGATGGGATGAGTGACCATTTTGTTTAGGATGTTGGGGACAAAAGGATTAATGGAATTAATAAATTATTAAGCCGTTGCTCGATAGAAAATTTACCGTGTAATGGAAACATTTTATTAGCAAGGAAGAAAGGAAGAGGAATCGAAAGGAATTTTAAAAAAAGAAATCAAGTTTTTTGTCTGTGGAACAGAAAATCACGAAAATTACATTCAATATTTATAAATATTAATTTTGATAATCGTAAATATTCGAGTATATAATTATTTTTGAAAAAGAAATTCCGGGAATTCATCTTATTCCACGTTTTATCCCTTTAATAAAAAATTATACTTTTAATAATCGGTAATCTCATAATTTCCCATAAATTAAAATAAATTTGCAGAATTAATATTAAAAGTTTGCGAAACACTTTTAAAAATTTCACTTCGTTAGAAATTTAAATAAAAAATTTAATATAAATTCTATACAGCCAGAATTAAACATAGCGATGAATTTAACTTTTGTTAAAAAGCAAAAATAATAAAAGTATCAATTTTAATTTAAACATATTTCTCGATACAATTTCAATTCTAATTCGATTAACAAAATTTTTTTCCAATTCACTATGAGTGTGTCCTCTGAAAAAAAAGGAAAAAAGAAAAAAAAAACAATCGAGCGGAAATTAAAACAACGTTATTCGTTAACGAGCAGCGGTTTCTTCTTGACGGTTCCCGAATTCAAGGGAATTCGGAAAAATTGATTTACCGGAAACGTTTTCCAAACAGAGAGCATTGTGCCATTGGAAACAATGGACGCCCAACGTTTCACGATATCCTATATATATCGAGATGGTTTGTCCGATAATAATCTCTCTCAATTTCAGTAATTTCAATGAATTCTTCGGGTTAATAAATTAGTAATCAATTAAACCGAGCATGTTAACGGATTATCAAATAATTGCAAATTGTGCGAAACTAGGTTATTTAGGCCAACTGGAAGCCGAATCACACATATCACTGGCCTCCTGTGTTCCTGTATTATACTATGATAACGGAAGTAGATATTTAGTTATCAGTCTGTCATTGGTTAGATTCAATTGTGCACCATTGGTATTCTATGAAAGTATTATTTATAATTTTCGACTTGTTCTAATCGATTTATCTGCAGTATGAATGTTGTAAGAGAGTATTTAATGAAGAAATAATATGATAAGGAACAATTCGTGACTTTTTATTCTTAATTGTAAGACATTATAATGATATTCATTGCAAAGGATAGAAATTATTTGCAATTTTATTTACAAAATCAGAATTACTTCATTTCAGTTTACAAATTTCTCCTATAAAACAAACTAAGTACAAAATTTTTTTTATAAAATATCTCTATTCCATCTTGTATTTCATTCGAGTAAAAAAAAAAAAAAAAGAAAAATTGACAAAAAAAAGAATGTACCAGAATCACAATGTTATTTCCTCTGCATTACCGTACAATTTTACCATAAAAAAATTTATTTCGCAAAATTATTCGTGGTCACGTTACCACTAGCTCGTATAACTCTCTTGTATAATGGAGAAAACCGTAACAGCATCGTTTGAATATATTTCGCGGGCACTCGAATTCGCTATAAACGCGATGGTTGGACGTATTAGCCGCGAACGAGTGTTTTTCCCTCGCACACACATTCACGGGTTGATATTAACGTTAGCTGTGAAATGTTCAGGAAACAAGGTTGTAAACACAGTGTTCGCGGGAAGAAAATATTACGCGTGTTCTGTTCTCGGAACCGAGGCGCCACCACGCGGATAATTTACAGTGCCGAAGTTTTCGTTCCGTACATTGTTACAAGTTAATACTTTAAACTGTGTTTCGTCATATTTCTCAGCATCCCTATAAATTTGCATAATACGTAATAACGTTTTTAGTGTCTTAACAATCTCGAGGCTTCTCAAGAAAAGTGACTGGTTTGATTATCGCGAGGAAATTGAAGAATTTTGCGATGAAGCATCGGACGCGTAAATTTTGAGGTTAAGTGGAATACACATTGGGAAAGAATATCGAGTATTCGTGGTAAGTAAAATTATTAAGTACTTTAAGACTGAAATAAATCGTAAAGATGTAATATATTTTCCATCACGAAAATATCTGAAAGATTTTATTCAAAAAATAGTCAAATTTCGGAAACTAATCGATGTTGGAAATCGAACAACTTCGTATCGATTCCTTTTATATAATTTTATCGTTTTATTAAATATTATTATCTAGTTGCATTCTAGTTTTTTATTGTATCGAATATATATATATATATATATATATATATATATATATATATTCTTTTATATTTCATACGAAAACTGGAACGATCTCCTCGTTGACGTTCTTTCCACGTAGAAAAGTATCAACGTTCTCGAATAATAATAACAAGGAAGAAGCGCGTACACCGCGTGCAATCCCCGGATATCATTCCAAACGGGGAACCGTGGTTTTTTTCACGTGTATTTTGCTCGTGTTCTTTTTTCCACATATTTCGACGACTACCACTTACCTCGACATGCGTGTATCGCGATGAAAAGGAACCGAGGATGCTTTGTACAATGCGAAAGATAAATAGAGAGAATACATTATGGTGGTTAGTGCGACGGAAAGGAAACCTGGGCCAAGAATTCTTTGACGTTCCTCCACATTGGAGAAGTGAATGAATCGCTCGTGTACAAAGGCCACCGCCCGTTGAATTCACCGACCAGGTATTTCGATTCTCGGCCAGAAAAGGGGAATTTCTCGAGTTTTTCCATCATAGCATAGCTCGAACCGAGTTACTTCTAATGGAGTTGTTATTTTACAAAAGGTTTTTCGTAGAATACTGTCGATTTGCGTGCGGCCGGAGACCGTTCTCATCATTCTTATCGTTCGATCGACTCCGACATTTTTGTTCCTTGGAAATGGAAGAAGAAGGAACGAATCCTTTTTTCGATTCGTTCTTTTTTTTTTTAGAAAGATCGTTTAAATTCTTTCAATAGACTTTGAAAAGAAAATTGGACAGATATTCATGGATAATAAAATTATCTCCGTTAATGTAGAAATAGATAGAAGACAAAAGACACAAATAGTTCTCTTTAAATATTCGTCTTAAATTAATTTGATTTTGAACAAGCTTACGAGAATATTTTATTCATCTGTTAATAAGAAGTATTATTTACGAGATATCAAACACTGGAAAGTATCGAAGAATATCATTCGTGCTATTTATCTCCAAATTAAATCAACCAGATTCCACTTCCTAGTTGTTGAACTAATTTCAGCCCAACTTTCTGGCGTTCGTTTCAAGGAAATGTGGAAGGCCGATGCCCCTAATAAAGAAGGCCTGCGTTTAATTCGTCTAATGAGAATAGATCACCGTTTAAGCGCATCTGTGCGCGATTCGCATCCGGTAGTTATTTTTCACTTTAACCGGTATCATAACTGGCCACGGCAAACTTCCTCTCGTTTGACAGAAGGATCCGCAAGGAAATAAATGATGGAAGAATGATGAAGGATCATCGGGTATGAAATATATTAATACATGTATCTATGATAGATATTAACATTTGCAACGAATGATCAATTGCTTTTCTCGATTAAAATAATCTAGAATCTTTTTTTTGTTTCCAATTTTTTAATACATCTTCTAATCACATAAATTTTTAATTTCTGTAACGCAGAATTATTTATAATTTTATAAGAAGAGAATAAAATTTGCAGATTTTTCTCAAATCGTATTACTGGATGAGATTCATGAGGAAACATTAGGATAGTGTTGAAGGGATGTGTAATGTGCAGGATTATATGAATAATAATCGAAATTATACCACACGAAACAATTTATTTTTCGGTTTCACGAAATATTTTTATGATCGATACAGTTAAATATCTCACGCGATTTTAATTTACAATTTTTTTTTAAATTTTTTATAAAGATCAATGCACGAAGAAAATTCATTAATTTTTCATTGCACTCGATCATTGTCCGATTCCTAAATTTTCTAACCAATTTAAGTTCATTATATTTAATTGTACCTCGCACGAGTATCGCGTCATTTCGCTAATGCGTTCACTACCGCGTAATACAACTTATGGCAAGCGGCGTGCAATTATTGGCCCCCAGGCGGTCACTTGTTCTTCCACCACCATCTTTCGTTTCTCGTATCCCTCTTCTTTTCCTTTCCGCCCGAGCAAACAGCGTGTTCCGCATCGCTAATTCCTTGTATATCCAATTTTCTCTGTCAATTTTCTTCTTTCGAAACTCCTCTTTTTTTCTCTCTCTTTCTCTCTCTCGTTTTTATCGTTATTTCTTTCCCTATTATCGAGGATATAACAGGGCCGAGTTATTTTTCTTCTATTTGCGTACGCAATTTCCACTCGAGAGAAATGTTTTTATGGAGATTTTGAGGGAAGGGAACCGGTTGATTAATCGATGCAAAATCAACGGATACAATTTCGTTCGTTTAGTGGATTTGGTAATTAGTGGAAATTAGCGATGATAGTCTCGTCTCGTTTGTTTCGATTCGGCAATTATGCATTTAATGATAAAAGTTAATGTCCGGATACATTTATTATATAGAGGCAATGATAGCAGTGTTTATAACGCATCGTTAATTTTCACACGATGGAAAATTATTCCGGAACAATGCGCGATAAAGACGATTATTTTTAACGATAACGGAATTTTCTTTGAATTTCGATTTTTATTCTTGAACTTGGATTTTAAAAGTTGAAAGAACTTGAACAATTATTTCGTACAAAAATTATTTATTTTTTATACGTAACTTTCTCTATGCATAAATATAAATAAAATGTAATCTATCTAAAATTTTTGAATCTATCTTATCTTCAACTTTTTTCTAGATTCTAGAATTCTAGAAAATTCTTCAATATTTTTATCTTCCATACCTTCCAGAATCATTGGAACAATAATTTTAATTCGAAAAGTGCGTCGATTTTAATTCGTTTTAATTGCTAACGCGGAGGGACTTATAACGCGACATCCATCGCGAAATTTTTCCACCTCGACAGCCTGTGGAATATGAAATTTCATATGTCGATTTTATATCGAATTCATTCGAACAAAATCTATTGATGCAGAGGGGTTGGCGAAAGGAAAAAAAAAAAAAGAGAGAGAAAAAAAAAGAAGCGAACGATCATTCTTCGAAAAAGATTTCGCTCGGGGAAATCAGATCGAGTTGCCGTGGTGGCGTAGAACCGTGTTTGCGGGCGTCGTTTTTGCTTGGAAAATATTTTTCTCGCGCCTAGCCGCGGGAGAAATTTATTGCGGGCTCGAATAAGTTTCGAAAGTAATCGCGACAGAAAGCTTGCCAACAGACGACTCATAATATTTCGACGAGGTAGAATCTTGAAACTCGGTCGAAGCTTCCTTCCGAGTGTCAGATTCTTGTAAAAAAAAAAAAAAAGAAAGAAAGAAATCGACGAGAAGGATTGTTTGGGAAATTAAATTTATCTCACGTGTGTTTTATTCGATACAGAATTAATCGCGCAACGTTTATACAAATGAATTACAATTTTCTTTTTGAAAGAATCGATATCATTTTTATATCGTGTGTTGAAATTCAAATGTAAAATTAATAGTATCTTCTAAATTTCCTCTACTTTCGAGTAATTATCGGAGAGAATGCTAAAATATCAAGTTCATTAATTATCAAGGTGTTATTTTCGCGTGTAATTTTCACCTAACAAAGATTGTAATACACGCGATAAAATATTTAAAGCGAAACGAGAGAAACTTCTTCGGTTGAATATTCTATAACTTTTCATATTTAATCCATTCGATTGTAAGATTATCGTATTTGAAGTAATTAATAATCAAGAGATTATTTCAAACGCAAGATCGATAAATGGAATATTAATGCATTTATTACAATATAATATTTAGAATCTTGGAATAAATATTCATTAATCTCTTTCATTTTTATATGATAATATATCCTCAGAAGTCAACATCCCTTTACAAAATCCAAGATTCAAAGAACCTTTTGATTATCATCATCATTTCAAATCCACCGTGCATTCGTCATTTGATTAGCGTGCAATGCTTTGCATTCTTCCTTCAACTTTATTTCTCTCTCTCTCTTCTTCATTTTCTACGCTATTCCCAAGTAGCGGGAAATACATTCATTCACGAGAAGCGAGTAGAACGGAACTTTTTCAAATCCCCTCTCCTTCAGGAAAAAAAAAAGGAAAAGAAGAGAAAGAGAGAGAGAGAGATAGAGAGCTGTGTAACAAAAGCCAGAAAGCAGACGAGCGAAGCAGGCAACGAAAAACGTCAATTGACCTTGTTCCCGGCTTCAACCCTCCGTCATAACCCGTCAACTCTCCTCGGCGACGGCTTAACGACGGCCATTTTTACACTGTCATAACCTCGGATAACAAGTCTCGGATTTATCCCGAGGGCTACCGATATAATTCAATGTTCCTCGACCGCGAGTAATAATAATCGTCTCTCGAGGCTCTGTTTCTCGTTAGAGAAAGCAATAGATTCTGTCCGTTCAACAATGTACAACATTGTTTGTCAACTGAATCAATCGTTAATTGCTATTATAAATTGCTGATGAATCAAATTGGCGTGTGCGTTCAAAGAAGATAAATTATTATAAATATCGAAATAGATAACAAGGAGTGTGCACGTATCATTATTGTTCAAATCGATCGATATCGAAGGATTATATAGAATGTATTCGATATTATTGAAATAGATAACGAACAAGGAATGCACTATGGCCTAGATACGGACAGAACAGAGATATGCTTGACTATGGTTTCGTATACGTGATACAGTGATCTACCTATTATGATCTGAAGATGGAAGATGATGATTAGATGAAATTGATACTGCAGACAGCTAACCGTATAATTATTTTACTTATTTTACACACGAATAAAGATTCAGAATAGAAAATTTTCCTATATTTCTGATATTGATCTTGAATACGATGACAAAAAAGAAATTTCCAATATCAAATATCACCGAGAAAAGTAATTCTACTTCGTGTATATATATATAAAATAAGTAGACCTTTTGTACACAAGACAGGGTCCGAATGGTCGAGATTATAACGAGGTCTTTTTATTTATCGAACCTTGTGAACAGCACACCCGGGAATTACGAGACGGGGATAACTCCGAGTCGAGCATTTTTCATTAATGGGAATATGCTGCGTGAGGAAAGTGGAGTTTCAGAGTTCGAGGGTTGGGAATTGGGGGGAGGAATGGGATAGACCGAGGGTAGTTTAATTGGCGGAAACGTTTCGGGGTGGAACGTTTCTGTTTCTTATAACGATGAGGTGGGGGAGATTTCTTTTTTGGAGAATGAAGGGAGAGGGGGGAAAAAGGGGTACAAATGATAGGTTCATTCATTCTGAACGTGATTTTCTACGTATGGCTGGTCTAATTGTTACTGACAGATTAATTTATTTGTGGGATTAATCGAGTATAAAGTGTTTGAGAAAATGATTCTCGAATTAAATTATTTTTATCATCCGTTTAGAACGAGTTTATTTAAAGATTTCTTTCTTTTTTTCTTTTTTTTTTTAGAATGAGTTTCAATTAGTGTAATAAGAAATCTTCGAAAGAAGTTATTATATTTAGAAGAAATTTGAAAAATCATTTTCCCAATTTTTAATTATCCGTATTGTATGAATACACTCTATGCAGAATCTTCCTATTGTTCCATTTCATCCCATCTCTATAATTATATTCCACATTCGTGTATGTAAATGTACCAAGCACAAGAAAGAAAAAGAAAGAAAAATGGGAAAAATGTACGGTTTGCATTTTGTTTCTTTTTCTTTTTTTTTTTCCAGTTTCTTATTGAATCGATCCGATTCCATGATACATCTTCTATTCGTATTTTTCGAAGCATTTTACCTGGTAGTCCAATTTCCAAGTAGCGCGAATTAATGAAAAGTGTTCGAAGTGTGAAAAGTAATTGGCAGGGGATGGAGGAGCGACGCGATTAAACAGAAAGCTGGGAAAATGATTTTTAATTGGACCGATAGCCATCCCCCAATTGAGAAGTCGAGAGATGATCGTTCTCTCATGGATATAGACACGTATACACGAGTTTTCGGATATAATGTCGCGCGATATATGATTCGTGTAATTCACATTTTTTGGACGAGATATTTTTTCGTGATCGGAACGTAATTTTTTTATAGGAAGATCGAATGTGTAGTTTCAATTTGTCGAAGAAAAAAAAATTTATCTTGCGATTTATTTAATTTCTCGTAGGAGTTATTTCGAAAAATGGCAATATATTTCGCACCTTTTAATTCAATATTTGCCTACGATTACGTCCTTATACGAAATGTTTTAAATTTTTTATATATTGCATGTTCGTTCGTAGGTATCGGGATATTTATAAATATTCAACTAATTTCTTTATTTTTTTCAAACAATTTATAATTTTTATAAAGAATAGGAAAGGATAAGGAAATATTGTACATCATTTTTTGTACAAAATTAATGGATTAATTCTCGTTGATTTTTGATATAAATTCTGTATGTGTTGTATAGAATAAAACGCATGTAAGTTATGGAATTATACTCACCGCTATTTTTCCATCGAGTTCAATGTTGATTGTTAATATAATTGTTAAGTTTCCGATACAAACTTTGACTAATTGCACGTCCTACTTCTGATTGTGAACGCACAAAGACTCGAACCGGCGATTTTATCGCCGCGTTCCCCGCTTTCTTGTCGACAAAAGCGCCATTTAACGTATGAGTTTCGCGTTCCCCCGTTTTGAATACAGGGAAACAACCATTTTTTATTGTGCAGAATGTTTGCCGGCAGATTAAACAGTTTGGAATTTTATATCCCCACGAGAGATGAAAATAGCGGGAATAAAACGAACAATTACGAAATATCCCCCTCTGTTTCGTTTCCCCGAAACATTTTATATCTTAACAATTGTTTTCGAGCAGTACGCAATACTCTTTCTATTCATACCGTGAATCGATCTCGCACACACGGTAATTAAACATTATTATAAAATAATAATGAGAAGATTGTGAAATATTAAACATTTATTACGTAACTTGCGAAAGAAAAGAAATTGGCCTTTTTAAAAATTTTAATAAAAACCAATAAATATAAAAGGGTTAAGATAATTTTTAATATATCGTCTTTCGAGAATTAATACATCTATCGTACAATTGAAATTCGATTAAACTTTATTAAATTTACGAAAACTTTGAACCGCTGTAACTTTTAAGATACTGACTTCCGGTCAACGAGTGAACGATGATTAGAAGCGCGGAATCTTCCTCTTTAAAACGCTTTTTCATTTATCCCGATATCACTTTCGGTTCCAGAGATATCGTCGTGTAAAGGAAAGAGTAATTTTTAATCGTTTGCCATTTCTTTCCTTGTCGCTTGTTCGGATCTCTCGCTCGCACCTTCTCTCGCTAACCTATCTTAAACTCCAGACGAATGACAGACGCGATTCCTAGAAAAACGTATACCATGCATTTCTAGGAAAGATATATAGGTCGATAGATGGCGCCACCATTCACAATTTCTGCACTGCGTTAAATACTATAGAGACTTCGAGTCGAGATACTCGGATGAATAAAAAAATACGTACCGACTATTTTTTGATGACAAAGTTTTTCGTATATTCTCGAGATTTTTTACGCGCAAATTCAAAGGTTATAAATATATATTTCGATCATCGACCGTATCGTGGCGTATCGTGTAAGTATTGGAAATCGTAAAAGTTAAACACCAACTCGAACAATTCGGAATTACAGTAATATAAAGTAACACAGTGTTCACGAACACGTGTGAAACCATTCTCGAAGTTGAAGTGAATTTGCGTTTCAATTAACTTTTAATTTTCGAAGTTTTAAGTAAAATGGAAGGAAGGAAAATTAGTGTTGGAGGAGCAAGTTAATAACGATTGTACGTTTTCAATGTAAACGCTACTTGAAAACGCTCGTTAAAACGGGACGCAGTGTACACCGTTATCGCGCGTAATGAAACGTGCAACCCGAGTCCGTGTTAACGCCCGTGTAAATTCGATAGTCGGTTCGGCGAAATAATTCGACAGTGAACGGAATTTTCGCCCCTTCGGTAAGTACGGGGATGGTTCGTCCCCGGGTCTCGCGATAAACCGAATAAACGACGGGCGCACGTGCACGTGAACAGAACGAAACGATGGCAGAAGGCTCTCTTAACAATCGAAACGCGTGCTTAAGGGTTGTGTTTCCCAAGTAGATTGGAACGTTGCGCAACGAGCGAGGGGAGGACAAGGCTCATCTGATAATTGGGCTTGTCACGTGGTCACACGAATGTCGTTACACGATACTAGTTGTCAATTATGAGATTGCACGCTTCATATTTCTCGTTGGTTGGGTTATTAGGTCGCGTATGAAATTCTCAGCGTCCTTATACGTGAGAGACGATCGATTCGCGTTCGATTTCTAATAATAATTTTGATGAGACGATCATTCGTTATTGAAGAAAATGTGTTAATTACGTGTTCATCCATATATATTATGCATTGTATATGTTAATCTTTTGTTAATCGATATATTTGATCACGTTTGAAGGGAAAAAAAAAAAGAGATAATTTAGCTTGATAAATAAAATCCGTTTTGGTATTAAGGGGAATATGACGTATCGTGCATTTTTCTGGTTATTAAAATTGATCGATTATGTTTAATCTGCTTTCACGAATCATTTATTATACCTCCCTGAAATATCGAGCAATCTTAACCCCCTCGAAAAACAGGAACACGAAGATACGAAGCCAGTCGATTTCTCAGAGTCCTCTTGCCCGTTTTTGGATGACGTTGAAATGTGATCGGACTTATCTTCGTGAAGTACGGTATACAAACACTTGTTATATCGCTTAAGCTTGAAAACGCGAGATGTTGTAACGTAAACAGGTGTACATTACGAGCTTTCGTCGGGGATGATGAATGCGTCACAAGATTTGGAAATTTTAGTTTATAAGTACCAGCATCCAACGGCAATATCGTATTAATCCGATTATTCTTGTCGAATGTTGTTTCGTATGTTTAATATTATAAATTGTGTTTTTTAATTTTTTAAATAGTATCGAATTTTATTTTTATTTTTACAGTTAGTTAACGAAACATGCATATTTATGCAAATTTACTAAGATTAGAGTAATAAAATATGAATAAAAATTTGTTTGTATTAGAAATTTCGATCGGTTTATTGTAATTTATTATTTTTCTTTTCTTTTCTTTTCTTTTTTTCGAAAGAAAATCTTACGAACGAGATTTCTTGCAAAGTTTTCGTTTATTTTCGTCGAATCCGGACTAGAATATTGTCGAAATCATAAAATCTAGTAGCGTAGTATCGGTCACGAACAAGTACTTTCCACTATTTGAAAAGTTCGCAATTATTACTGTGTTTTCTTGCGGATTTGCGACAAGTTCAATGTACAAAAGCTTTTTAGAAAATTGCCAAGAATTTGTTGCGCGCGGAAAGGAAAGATTCTCGATCACGCGAAGCAGGGAGAGGAGGAGGAAGGTTGGTAAAGATAGTTAAGATAGCGGCTAAAGGATTTGTCAGGTTTAAAAAGTTGCAAATCTTTCTCCCATAGTTAGACAATTTTTGCAAAGAACCACTCTTTACACGTCCATTGAAGGTATGACATGGAAGAGTAGTTTGGAAACTTCTTTTCAGAAACTTGGAATTGTCGGGTTTGTTGTTTTTTTTTTTTTGCAATCCAAAGACTTCTCCCATAACGCGATACATGAGAGTTTTTTTATTGCACGTCGAAAGAGAACGTTCTAAAGAGTTTTAATTGTATGCACTTCGTAGATATTTTCTTCGTATATGAAAATTGTAATTAAACAACAATCGTATCATTTGAATATCGTTACTAAATATTTATTTCTCTCTGTTCTTTCTAATGCAATTATTGTTTCTTGAAAATTATTCTACTATATTGTTACGAATTGGACAATTTAATTTAATTTTTAATTCATTAAATTTTTCGTGCGATATAATATCGTACAATGGCTTTCCAGAGACTTGTCTCTGTATTCTAAATAGCCACTATACATGGTGACCATCTGACGAAGCTACTAGCATTGCGTACAAATGGCCGTAATGTACGCAGCCAACATGTATCAACGCGCAATGTAGGTAGACTCTCTAGTTGTTGAGATAACAATAAATTATTCATTATGAATAATTCTCTCTCTCTATTTATCCATTATCCGCCAATAAACAAATTATATTTAAAATTATTCGTAAAATGGTTTTGACGAACATTTCAAAATTAAAAGTTAAGTAAGTATAATGTACGTGATTGAATATAATTTTAATTTTCGTAATTGTTGTTACCGGTAATAAAGTTTTTCTTCTACTTTACGGAACAAAAATTTCTCTTGTATTCCTTTCACGTTTCTGTTGCCCAATTACATGGATAAAATCTTTGTTCACGTCATGGTTTACCACAAATTGGTGTAATAATCCGTAATGTAATTTACATTCGGCGATATCGTTTTTTACAACAACATCAAGAAGATAAAGAAGGAATGTATGTATATTTACATAGGGCACGCGTAGGAATTTTATTGGATCATTTCTAAGCTACGTGGACAGAATGGACAGATTTTTATCAACAGAATTGTGTTATATTAAGATAGTGGAGGAAGTAAAATTTCAACTATCTCTTAATACAGAACGTTAAAATTTACAACTGAAACTTTGATACGAATCACGAATCATATTCATCTTTCGTTCTAATTTCGAGCACCTTTCGTCAAGATCTTCAAATCTTAAAAAAAATTTGCGAATTTTCTTATTGATATATTTTTTTTATTTAAAATAGATGATAACAGATTTCCTCGAACATTGGTACAATCTTCTATCGAAGAATTATTGAAATTATAAATAATGATAGATTTTGTTATTGAAATCAAAAAATCAATAATAGATTAACTATTACCACCATCGATACCAAATTATAAAATTTTCGCTCGAACGAAGCGACAATCTCCATCCAAAAAAAAAAAAAAAAAGAAAAAAAAATATTTCATTGATCCGTGGTCACCGAGCCAAACGTTCACCCCAAATTTTCTTACCCTCCCCCGTCCAAATCCAAAACGATAAAGAATCCAACAACCATTCATTCGACCTCGAATTCGCTGAAATTCCAGATCGAAGGATTAAAAAAAGGGGGAGAGGAGGGGTAGATAACAGAAGAGAATTGGAACATTCCTCCTCTTCTCGTCGATCGAAATGAAAATTGCCAACTGCCGCGATGATTTTCAAGGAAAGTCCCGGGAACGGGGGTGAAACTAATTCCCCCACCATCACCACTGGCTTTTTCCCCCTCCCCCCCTTAACCGCGAAAATTTACGACAATGATTTTACGACTCGTTGAATCGTTTCATAACTGGATAAACGATGGATGGATAGAGATTACTCGGGGATGGCCGAATCGGGAAATCATCGATGTCCATCACGTTATATTCGGGCGAACGACGAACGGAAACAGGCCGATAATCCTGATAGTTGCAAATTAACCGCACTACGATTTAATTCTCGCGGTCGCGGAATTTTCATGATTGATCAAAGTTGTTCAAAGAGGACGATGAGAGAAAGATGAACGAAATATTGTGTAGATTGGACAATTTGGGATAATGGATAATTAACGACGAGAGAGGGAGACCGATGAAAATAAAGTATTGGAATATTATGTTGTAATTGAGTTTGTTGAGCGAGCTCTTGAATATGTAAATTTTGTTACTGGAACTTGATATCGAATAATAAGGGAGTTTCGTTATTATTGGAATTTCGAATGTTTTTGTGATCGAAATTTTGGATATTTTTATCATTTGTAATTTTTTAATAATTTTTTTTTTCATTTAGTATAGAAATTATGATTTAATTTTTTTTTTTAAAGCGAAATTATAGAAAGATGGATTTGTTTGAATATACACAGATTAAATATTTCAGAGTAAAGTAAAGGGGTTGAAATGGAAATTACGAAAAGTATGAAGTTAGAAGTTTCTGTAAATGTTAGAATAGCTTAACGTTTGTTTGCTAGAATTCAGGATCTTTCCTTAAGTAAATCAAGAAAAAGTTTTTCAAATTTAAATTCTTCTTTGAGCAGTTTAGTTTGAATAGCATTTTGAAAATCAGAAGCATCTAGTATCATTTAATGGTTATTTAATTTATGATAAAATTCTACTTTACGTAAATAATTATTTCCTTTATTAATTTAATTTTAAAATAAACGGGAACAGATATGGGGAAAATCGATGGAAAAGCGAAGATAATGAATTTTGCAACAAGGAATCGAGGAAACTGAGATATACTATAAAAAGAATATAGCAATTAGTCAATTGAATCCATGAACTTCTCCGATTCGTTCACTTCGTTAGTATTCCATTCAGTCAATTTGCCTGACCATTCGTATACTCGATCCTTGCTTCTTGAACTCTCCATCAAAGTTTCTGCGATTCGTTTAGCGATAATGGAAAATGGAATAAATAAATTTACCGAAAGACCAAGTAATCCATACCTTCTTCCTATAACTTGATCGTTTCGATCGTTTAAACTCTGTCAATTGTTAGAATTAAAAGGAATTTATCGCTTCTTACCAATTTCCATTCCTAATTTCATACGAATTATTATCCTCAACCTCTTAATTCGTTTCGAATTTTTAAAAATTCGTCATACCGTCGATTTAAATTAATATTCGATTTAATACACGATGCCCCTCTCATTGTTATCTCGATACACAAAATAATTTATATATATATATTTTTATCGTTAAAATCCTAAATTACGTATATTTATATATAATTCACTCCGTGTACCGTTTCAATCAACGTCATCGAATTTCGTACTTTATTCGCCGTATTTGCGATCCGTAAAGCGGCTTGTGTAAATTTCAGTTTTATCCGGCAAAGTTCTACGTTCGTATGAATATTCGAAATATCGATGGGACGGGAATCTACAGGTTTCGTTTTACGATAAAGAATCGACGGGATAGTAGAGGGTTAAACCGGGAAAATTGGGCGAAATAACGTCGGTAATAATACAAATTCTGCCCGCTTTAACTCTGCGAAACGGTTTTAAGAGGATTACGGGGGACACGCGTAAACATTGAACCGATTGGAATTTTAATAGGGGCGAAAAACCATTTTTCTTTTTCCTTTTTTTTTTTTTTTTTCCTTCGAAGGCCAGACGGTTCATTATATCATGGGGGCGTAGATTAAATCCGTAATGAAAATGTTCGAATCGAACGGGTGAATTTTTTTTTTTTTTCCCAAAGAAAGAGATTAATTTCGTTTCAAAAATTTCCACTCCTCCTCCCACTTGGCCATTGAATATTGAAATCGTGGCGGCAAATATCTACATAACGTATCGACGGAAAAACAGGAATTTTCGTTTAACTCTTTTCGAATCGGCAATAATGTTCAATGGACTCTGAAAAAGTGGATTTCGCATTAAATCTCAATTTTCTAGATACGCAAGAAATTGTAATTTGCGTCGATGGATGAACGAAAGGTTCGAGGTGGCGAAGACAAAATTGAAATTTCTTTTTTTTTCTCTTTTGAAAGAATAGTTTTTTCTCTTTGTATATTTCCAAAAAGGATATTTTTACACAGAAATAAATGTTTTAAAATTAATTCTATATTAAAATATTGTTCAAGCTTTCAAAAGAAGTTATTTAAATTTATTATCCTAAAAAATATTCTGCTCGGGGACGCAATGTGAAAATAAATAATTACGTAATTACTAAGTAAATTGCAACGCAGGCAAATGTTTCCATGCACGTCGTTTAAATCATATTTAAACTCTAGCAAGTGACATTTATCGCTCGAAAATTTTCTAACCAGATTTACCCTTAATTTTTTTACCCTAATCGTGTCGTGTTTATTAATAAGTAGAACGAGACCGCCGTGAATAGACGTCTAGAATAGGTCGGTCACGTTTAATCTAGTAGAATAGAATAGTCATAATCAGTCGCGCGGTACATCAATCATTGATCAGACAAGTAGAATGGGACATCTAGGTCAAATGGTACATCTCAAACGTTTGTCAGCTCAGTAGAACAAGTCGACGACAGACGCGCGTATGAGATTCACGGAAATTGAGAAGCGCAGAACAATTAATTGTTGCTCTTTGTTTAATTCATCTCAAAAAAAAAAAGTAAACTCGATGGAAATATTGTGGTCTCGCAAAATAATCACATATGTTATTTATCCACATTATTTATCCACCAAATTGTCACAAAAATACACTTTTAAAGATGATTCGAACGTCTCGAAGTACTAATTTCCCTTGAAATTATTTCCTCAAAAAAAAAAAAAAAGAAAACTCGATGGAAATATCTCGTTATGATCTCGAAAAATAATCACGTGTTTATTTATCCACATTATTTATCCACAACGCCAAATTGTCACAAAAGTACACCCTTAAAGATGACTCGAACGTCTCGAAGTACTAATTTCCCTTGTTGGGCGAAACGACAACGTTGTAAATTGCGCTTCAAACATCGTCTCGTTCTCCTATATATGCATGGGATTCCGTATCGACCGTAGGAAACACGGTAATTATTATTAACTGTGCACAAGCTCATTATACAGTTGTCGCATCTCGCTCATTATACAGTTGTCGGGCCATCCCCGAATCTCTTATGGGAAGAGTTTTGTCCCCCTTCGCGGGCTGCTTTGTCCAGTTCACTACTCGTCGAGTATTAATTTTGCTTAAACTATTTCAAGGGCTTATTGTTATGCCTGTTTTCAGTTTTCAGTTAATTTATTATAGAATGAATAACACGTTACACAAAATGGGATCAAACAATACGCACTACTCGAAATTCGCGCGGTCAAGAAAATTATGAACTTAAGATTTAAAACTGCGAAATAAATTTGTCTTGCGAAACACGCCCACGCTTGTACCATTAATCTCGTCATTGTTTGACTTGATACTACTACTTATGCGTGTAAGTCTCTGGATTATACGTACTTTCGATCAATTTACCAAATCTGAATCATTTATGCGCGAGTAAAGAAAAAAAAGAAGAAAATAAATTAAAAATTTCCAATCCGCCAACAACTCTTACACAAATCATTCCAAGATAAAATCAATAAGCAGGAAAGTACTATCGAGACTCTCCAACGAAGCTAACATTTCCTCGCACAACGTTGTTCGTTATTCACACACAAGACTTAAGACAAACAATTCGACGTTTCGAGACCTGACATTCGCCACGAAGGTGGTGAATAATCGAGGAGTGGGGAGGGGGATCGACCGGTGGGTCGGAATTAATTAACTTTCCCCATTGAAATTCTTGGACAAATCCCTGGTAACTGACCAAGTTAATTTCGAAACAATAAGAAGTGGAACGTCACGAGTAGGAAATTAACCGGATCCCGTTTATCTTTGTCCACCACTCGTTATTCGAATATTCCTGACAGCGTGACCCGATCGCAATTACCGTAAATATCCGCCTCTTGCTAATTGAAACGTAATAACGAACCATTCAACGAATCCTTGTCGTCCTTTCCCTCCCTCCCTCCCTCTCTCTCACCCCTCGAATCGATCGTGTAATTATGGCGGCCGGTGATTTTGTGATAGAGAAGGGAGAGAGACGAAAGAATGCCGGAGTCATCATTCTCATTGCGCGAGATTATCCGGATTGTCCGTTTTAGGGGTTGTCTCCCTCCATGCGCCATCGCGCGTTGGTGGTGGTGCCTTCAGGGGTGCCTGAGCATGGATGGGAAATATATGACCGCATCATCGAACCGTGAATTGTGCACACGCGTTTCGCTAGTATTTGGATTTAATTAAAGTATTTAATATCCGTATCCGATCTTATAATTAATTGAATTTCACGATAAACGGAAGTTTGAAATCTGATTTATGCGTGTTTGTTTTCATTGCATTCGTGCATCGCAGTTTTAAAATATTTAATTTAACAATCCTTGTTGCCGTGAAAGAAAATTTATATTTATTATATATAACGCGCCGTATGTCATTTCATTTTGCAATTTCGTTATATTATATACAAAAGTATTTGATAATAATTTGAAACGGTATTTTATAAACTTATTGTTGTTTCGTTAATGGTATAAATATATTTTGCACGCTTACTTTTATTACAAACCGTATAATTGTTAAATAAAAGTCGAGTTATTATAAATTGAATCCATTAAATTAAATTAAAAATGAAACGAAAAATTAATCTGTAAAATTTGCCAACTCCGGTAACTCGATCATCGGGATAAACAATCGATAGATTTGAAACTTTCATTTCTCTTCGAGGGGTCGAGTTCGAAAAAAACGGAGAAATAACCATCGTGGAAGAAAAATAGCGGTCCATTAATTACCGAATGGCAAAAGCGACGAGGGATGGTGGAGAGGGAGGGGGTTGGGAAGGGAGAGAAAGGAAGGAAAGCTGTGACGACACAATTACGCAGGGACCGCCCGTGTTTCCGCCTAGTTCGTGGACACTGCTTCCGTAATTACCTGACGCACGCCTCGCATGATCAGTTTCAATTTGCGAAAAAAGCTTAGTCGGCAGAAGGGGAAAAAAGTCGAGCTGCCAGGAGAAATTTATCGAGCAGTTTCGTAGTCGTGGATATACGCAGGGATATCCTGGTTCCCAGGTTTTATTTTTTATTCTCTCTCTTTCTTTCTCTCTCAGTTTCCTGCTCTCTTCTCCCTCCCCTTGTTTTAAAACAGATATCGCTAAAGGATAATTCGTTTCTCTCGTTCCTCTCTTCTTCATTGACAGAGCACAGCTTTATTCGGAATCCTCTCTCTTTCTCTCTCCCTTTCCCTCTCTCTCTCTTTCTCTGTCTACTTCATTTGTATTGTTTCTACAACATGGTGCGTTATTTATTTAACGTGAAACGTATCCTTGTCACGTTACTTCGGAGTGTAACTTGTTAAAAATTAGTAGTAAACGATTTGACAGGTTATTATTATAAGAAGGGATAATAACCTCGGGCCTTTAGAGACCCCTAAAATCCAAGGATCCTAAAACCTCTTCTAATCTTCCGTATAATAGTCTACCGTACTTATATAAGACCAATCTAATGCATAATGAATATAGAAGGGGGATGCTCGTCGAAATACGATTTGGAATAAAGTCTGGATTATCTTGAGATAGAATCTCCATTTTTTTTTTCTAGAAATTAATTGTGATTATTAATTGGTAATTTATATGCTGAGGTATACATATATTTCGGTAATGGAAAAAGATTTTGAAACGATGTAATAGCAGGAATGTTATTTTAATTATAATTATTCTTAAATAAAACACAATTTAGAAATATTAATTTAACTGGATAATTCTAGGATGATAAAATCAATTAAACAATTATTAAAAAATTGATTAACCATTGTGTTCGATCGTATTATTTATATGTGAATAACGTGCAATATCCCTTCCTTGAGAAGACTATTCGAAAAGAGCAACAAAAGGTTCATCAAGAATATATTAGGGGTTCACCGTTTCACAGAGCACAATTTCTGGAACAAAAAAAAAGGCTGATTAAAAAATCTGAAAGAGAATCTAGGTTAATCTTCCTGTTTATAGGATCGTAAACGGGAGTGGACGATTGGAATGGAAAGGAGAAACCGAATACATAATTTCGGTTTTTCTAATTACGCACCATTCACCAACGTATTATATACGTGTCCTGTAATCATTGGCGGGTTATAGTTGTACAAAAGATTCCCTTTATCCGAGAGAATCGAGCCATAAATCCCGGATACCTTTCCGCAGTGTGTGGGCATTCGATGCATCAATCATTATCGAAGGCGGTACGACTGGAATATTTTGTTGAAAAAGTTGCTTGACATTTTCCATGCATAGCCAAGTCCTCTCTAAACTGACGTAGTGGGTGTATCAACGACAACGCAAAAACTGGGATAACTCTTCGACCTGTGTGTCTCGCTGTTGTGAGAGAATAATTTACGATCGGTTGGATGATTAATATCGATATATATTCCATTATGAGATCTCGAAGCTGTGAACACTTTCCGGAAATTTTTCTTCGATTTTTCTTTCTATTTTTAAAAATTTTAATATCTTAATAAATTCTATTTTCTTTTTTTTATCATTCATCGCACGTCTTCTGTGTTCCTGATAAATGTTGAATTAAAACGGAATTAAAAAGAGGAATTATCAAAAACATTGAATAATAATTTGAATATATATCGTGGTGAAAATCTGTCTCTATCCTCTTTTGAACTTGGAATAAAAGTTTTCAACTATCGTTACAGAAAGATAGGATAAATACACTGGGAAGTATCGCGATTTTCGAGAAAAGAAAGTTGGAAATTTATGACTAGTAATTCCTAGAAACTGGCGCGCCAGTGATAAGCTTCGGAAGAAAAGCGATATACGTGATTACGGAGAGTATATACCTCTCCTCTCACTCTCTCACAAAATGATTTTAAAAGGAACGGTGTCCTTAAATCTGCCAGTGATATCTGGTAAAACTCTTCGCGATGCCACGAGCCATCGAGAAAGAACTGTGAAATGGTGTTATAAAAAGGTAATTTATGACCTGAAGAAGTATCGTAAATGGGGCCTCTATTGCGGGACGATTTTCGCATCATTGATGAAGAACCGTCGATGCCACTGTTATACGGCCGCGTATTTTTCGATAAAAATCACCGATAGTGTGAACTCCTCCTCGAATTCCTCGGAATCGATATCGTAAGGTACTCGAGTAATCGAGCCACATACTTTTCGAGTTTCACGGTAGATACGAGAACGCGCGAAAATTGTCCCCGTTAATGTATGCTTTTAGAGTGGTAATGAGAATAAATTTCCCCGTTTTTTTTTTCCCCACTCTAACTCTATTTCTGCTGCATTTTAAAATATGAAATTTCGCAACATTTTTTTTTCTTTTATTTCTCGCGCCAAGAATTAGGAATTTTTAATCGAGATAAGGAATTGTTTCGATTTTTCTACGATAATCTTTCGAATAATATTAACACGAAGATGGAATTATAAGAAAGAGGAGAATATATTCGTCAGTTATAATCGGACGAAAACTTTTTCAATATGTGCATAAAATATAGATGGTTGTATATAAAACTGCATTAACATTATGGGATAGAAGTTTAATCACGTAGTAAATCTGTATATCCTAGAGCTTACGTTCTTGAACTTGAGACAACAGTTTGACTGTACATAACGTGTTAGGTCTCTTGTAACATTTGCCTATACGTATAGGCGCGCAAGATTGTTTCGAAGTTAGCAATGCCTCGGGCAGGTCTAAATCTTAATCTGATATGCAACAATCCGTAGACAGAGGGGAGAACGCTAATACCACGGCCATTATCAGAGAATTGTCGTCATTAAACTATTACCAATCGAACGATCCCTGTGCCAATATCACGATTTACTTAATGCCCTATTGTATACGTTAATACACCCTATCCCTTGCGCCTGTTAAATCAATAAGACATTTTCGAAACATTTTCGCTAATATCGCGTGAACTGTTATAAGTTCTTGCTTACGATTCGAAATTCTAAGTTAGTATTGATTAATTTTCCATAAATTCGTTCCGTGGAAATTTATGAATTTTGCAAACAATTCGTGAAAAGTTTTATCTCGAACTACCACTTGAGGAAAGAAAAATACCCGATCGATTTCCTTTTTGTTCCAAGTACTTTTCAAATTCCCCTTCCAATAATCTCATAATTGCACTCGCTTCCTCCATTTCTTCTTTTTTCACGATTGTTTTTCTCTCCTCTCAAAAAATAACAAAAGTAATAATCAAAACTTGATCAACGGTTACTAAATTCGATCATCATCGTCGTCGTATTCGAATTTATAATTCAATCGCGAATCGTTTCATTCGCTAAAGAGATTGAAATTACTTTCTTTTGCGACACGGAAATGAATTAAGTGGAGCAAAATTGTACAGGCAACGAGAACGAGGGAGCGCAACGCGGTGTCGAGGAGAGAGAGAAAGAGAGGCGCATCGAGTGGCAAAGACAGACTTTACGCAATGCATAAAACAGAGCACGGTTTTGCGACACATAAAGGCAAAAGTGTCATAGTGTAGGCGGCCAACGATGATTTATGATCCGCCTCGGAAGGGTGTATGCAGATTTTTGTGCATCGAGGTGTTCATCTCTCCTCGAGAAGCTCGTCCAAGGGGCATATATCGATTGGGAGGAAATTTCCACAGGCGTGTTACATCGATAATATTTTCCATGGCACGCGCCTATATTATTTCCTCACTCCCCCTCCCCCCCTCTCCTCTTTCCCTCGATAATTATCTCGATGCATTATTCATCGCGTTATTATCTTATCGTTGTTCAATTGAACAATTCTATTATTGCTCGCATCACTCGTGCTTCCTAATAATAAAATAGCGCGCTTTAATTGTAATCGAATTGTATTGCACAGTTTATTGTACGCAATAGTGGATGCTCGACAGTTGACGACGATGATTGGGATTAAATAGATCGTACAATTTGCGACATTGGTCGATGATCTCTCGTCGAATATTGTCGTCGATGTTGGGTCTTTTTGGAAAAATTAAAAGGTAAAGTTTCGTGGAAGCGTATTGAAATGAGTAAGTAAAGACAAGCTCGTGAATCTGATAATCTTTTTAATCTAATTTAATTTGTAAATCTTAGCCTTTTTTATTTTCGATGAAAATAAAAATTATTACGACAAAAAATATTATACGGAAGAATAGAAAAATAATTAAAGATAGTTCGATTTAATAATTTAACTTGCAAACTTTAAAATTGTATAAAATTATATGTTTAGTCTTCAAATAGTTTTAGAAGTCTTAATAAAAAGCTTAGATGGTTCATGAAAACGTTCATGTTTTGATATTTGATTTAAAATCTGATATTAAAATTTAGAATACCATATACTGTCAGAAGTTTCAGTAAGAACCAAATAAGTTTCCTCGAATCGTAGTTTAATGATAGTTAAATGTTTCTTTGCAATTTTCTTCAAGGTAAAGTTTGCTCACCACCAGTCCTAAATTTATTTATTGTCTGATAATAACAAGAAATGTTTTCATAAACATGCTTTTTCTTCGTTCTTCTATTCCTATAATAGTAAGGACAAGATTTAAGCTCGAGCAATTTCAAATTAATTTGATGTGATAAATAATGTTTGTAATAAACTTATAATACATTAGAAATCGACTGCTTAAGGTCTGAACAAAATTAAAATTTTTAAATAATTTTTAGTTAATTTTTCTTCATTCCATTTCAAGATATTTTATCTTTTTCGATTGGAGATAGTTTTGAATAAATATCCATTTTCAATTAATTCATTTGCCGAAATAATCTCATAATTTTCAAAAACCTAACAATTGCACGTTGTACTTCAAATTTAAGATAATCTGAGGAACAAAAAGAGTTTTCCAAGCTTCATAAAAATGAGAGTACAGAACTTGCTACTTAACCTTTCGGACGTAAAACGGAGTTGTAATTAAAACTTCATTGAAACTTCATTTTTCAAATGCATCTGGAAATAATTTCTTTCGCTATATCAACCACTTGTTTTCACCGTAATTCCTCTCCCAAGAAACGATGTAAGAAAATTTAACAAGTTTTCCTCGATTATCGAGGGAAGAAATTTTGCTGGACCAGGCGAGACAATGTCGTGTACGATTCTCTCTAAAAATTCTCGTGATCCTGAGGAAAAAGGAACCACTAAACGACTTTTGGCACGTGATGCAACGAGACAATAAGAGACTTGGAGAGAGAGAAGAAAATAAATAATTGTAGACTTAGAGTGTAATCCTCGGTTGAAATTTCCTTTTTGTTTTTCGATTCGTGTTTCGAAAACTTGCTGTGAAAACAGTGTTGTTTCGCTTTTTGATATTTGTAATAGATTGATGATTAATTTAATCGAATCTCTGACACGTTGAATGTTATTTATATAAGAAAACAAAATAATTTAAATAATATTAAAACGAAGATGTAGAAATTAATCATAAATAAACTAATAAGGAGAAGAAGAAGGATGATTACATACAAATTAAAAAAGAATTAGAATTTGCAAAATAATTAAAATCAAGATATTTATTATTGAATCAGATATGTTATAAATATTAGAAATTTAAACAAGCATAAAATTTTGACAGATGATTTGTTGATTTATTTATTGATATCATTTGAGAGAAATATTATTTGTAAGATACGAAGATGAAGAGATTTTTAATTCAATTCGTTGTTGTTTTATCTTCGACGAGTCTTTTTCAGTTTAAAAGGATGAATAAACTTGGAGACGTATGGGAGAGAATAAATGGAGAAGACAAATGAGAACGTTAGTTTCAAGTGATGGATATGTAAATACGTATATCAAGTTTTTAAAATACACCGTGAAGTGATAGAAGTGTCTTTTATTGAATTAAGATTGTTAAACATCACAGACATAGAGGTCAGGTCGTAAATAGATTGTAGACAGAGCTAATGGAACTAAAATAGAGTAGAGCTAGGTAAATATTAAAACGAATTTAAAATTAAGCAATTTTATTCTCTTACAGATCAATAAAATTTACTTTTCCTTTTATTTGCAGAATAAAATTGGAAATTGATTAAAGTTTTCTCTTATATATTTTCAAATAGTTATTAAATAATAAATTTTCTCTTTATTCTTTTAAAGTGTTCAGAAAATATTAATGGCCCTTCCAAAAAGGATCATTAAAATAAAATTACTTTTCAATAAGAAATAACAAGAATAATAATAACAACATCGATATCTTTTTATTCTAATATCAAATTGACACATATTAACGTTTCATTTCAACAATAAATAATTCACAAGATTATTAATATTCCAACTCCAATTTCTAATTTATTTAAAAACTGAAATATTTCAACGTATCTCTCTTGAAAAATAATATCATTTAAAGAAAACGCAACAAAACAGCAGAACCATCCGATGAAATTTCAAAGTATATCCCTAACACGGTCCACAAATATTTCGTATTCGAGATGAGAAATAATTCGCCATTTTGCGCGAAATCCCCGTGTCCTCGACAGAGGGATGGCGCGACGATTATTACAGAGGAAAAATCGTAAGCATCCCGAGCCTCTTCACGATTCAATTCGCCGCGGTAAATCACGCGTGAACGAGAATCGATTTAATGTTCCCGTGGCGCGTGCACGTGATGCGGACAATGCGCTGCGCCCAAGTACACGATGATGAATGAGCTTTTACCCCGCGTGCCCGCGCTGAAAGTTGGTTATCGTCTAAAGATCCGACCATTTGTAAGCCCCGTACACCCACGATTCATCGATTTTTCAGATTCACGCCGGCTCAAAGTTGCATTTTAATACGTGCCGACTTTATCCGCAACACTTGGCAATTGAATGGATCTTTTGGCAGTTTCTCCACATCCTCTTTCCTTCTTATTTTTTATTGTATCTCCCCGGATTGTCGATGCGTTTCGATGAGATCTATGACGAGATTCAATTTGTAATTTTTAATTTATTGGAGTGAGAGAAGAATGAGGAATTGTAAGAATTGTATTTCAAAGGAAAATTTTCTATTTTTTTCGTGTAGTTGAGGAAATTTGCCTTATAAATATACGTTTTTAAGATATTTATAGTCATTGTAATTGTTGTTGAAATAATTCAAATAATAATATTTAATTTGTAATTTTTAATTTATTGGAATAAAAGAAGAATGAGGAATTGTAAGAATTGTATTTCAAAGGAAAATTTTCTATTTTTTTCGTGTAGTTGAGGAAATTTGCCTTATAAATGCACGTTTTTAAAGTATTTATAATCATTGTAATTGTTATTGAAATAATTCAAGTAATAATAATTCAGTTAAATTTGCAGTTTGTCGATTTTTTTTGCTGTAATTTTCGTATTATGTTATTAACACTGAGAGAAGAGTAGAGATAATAATTTGTTTGTTTATCGAAATAGGTGCATGGTAATAAGAGATTGATGAGGTGTACAACCATAATTCCTTTCCTCACATAAAATTTCCATCCACCATGACGAAGCATCGTCACCTCCCCTATATAATACTGCTACCACCACTACTTACCTTCATCATTGGATAATCAATAGAAACGTCTGTAACTTTGCAATATAAAAAAAAAATATGCTAGCAATATTTCAGATTGGACAAAACCGACTTTAATATATTCGAATTATAAAAAATAATTTGTCTGTGAAATTATTTTTAATTGAAAATTGAATATAAAAATCTCAAGACTATTAATAAAATATTAGAATCTAAATTTATTCTTTATATCTGTGTGCTGTGATATTTTTATATATCGATTAAATTTAATTTTATATCGTAAATAAGAGATAAGAATCTCTGCTGGTGTGTATTCATCACAAAGTTTGAAATTTTTCGTGTCTATTATTCAATCTTCAATTATAATTAGAAATAAACTTATATAACATTCGTTAAATCTTTCTAAGAATTCGATATTATCTCTCGAGAAGTATCGTATTCAGTTTCTTGCAACTTTTCTTCTTCGTAATCCAATAAGTCTTTCTAGCCGATTGTTATCTACAGTTTTCCTTTATCTTCCAATAATTGCCACCTAATCGGTTTAATTAACAAGAAAAAAGGCGACACGAAGCGCAATATATCTCTCTGGACTTTATATTGGATGGAAAATGTTTTATAGGATTTTCGTTCCTTGATTGATATTAATCGAAATTCGATATTTCGAAATAAATTTAATATATACGGGGAAACGTATCTACTATACTGCTCCCGCATTATTTGACGCAGATACTTTCCGCAAATCCTACGACAAACAACATAACACGTTCAATAATTCATAAATAATTTCGCGTCTGAGAGAACCACGCATAATGTTTCCACCATTGGAATTTCAGATCAGGCACGAGAAAGTGCACGTCCAACACGATTCATGATTCCAAGCTGATCTTGAAAATATCAATCTCAAATATTTTAATATTTTATCACATGAACTAATCTCGAACGAATTCCGAGTTTGGATTTCTTTCCAGCAAACGTTAAACTGATTCTATTCAGAATCGAAAAGTTTAAATTTACGTGAGAGTAATACGTATTGAAGAATACGATAATTTATGCATATTGTTTTAGAATGGAAGAATACTTGTGTTAAAATATCAAAAATCCGCGAAATTTTTCATTATAATTGCAACATTGAAAATTAAAGCTCGTAAAGTTAATTATTTGTTATTTAATTTTTTCAAATTTTAATGAAAAAGAATAGGGAAATTTTCAATGAAAAAGGAAAAATTCCTCCTTCTCGTGAAATTGAAATTAAATTTCCTCGAAAAAATTTTTAACGATTTAAATAAGTTATATAAGAATGTAATTTAATATTATAAAATAGAACGAAGTAATTGAATAATGTTAAATTGTATTAACAATTTACACTTTTAATTGTGATACAGAATATGATATTTTTTAAAAATTGAATATCACGGTGAAATATATTGAAAAATTTTCAACAAAGGTTAGAAATTTCCAACAAAATAACTGAATATTGCATGTTACACAATATTTCGTATTTTTTATTTTATAGAATGTATTTTTTTCTTCAATTCTCGTATCAAAAAAATGGAGAAATTACTGTGGTGTGATACATATTGCAAATTTTCTGCACGACATATTTCTTTTATACACCAACCAAATATTAAAGTATAAATTACTAATTCTTAGATTCCTTATCTTTTTAAATTGTTATCTTTATATCACATATAGTTGTATATCATAATAAACATAATCTAAATCTACAATCTACATAAAAACTTAAAAGAAATTCCCTTAATTGGAGATAAAAATATAGATAATCTTTTCTTAGAGCTAAATACTTTCATCTTTTTTAAATTTCACAAGATTCCTATATAATAATGAACACGTATCCCAAATATATCCATATAACGCACATTTCTATCTTTGATATATTAATGATAAACCGTTCTCGACAGATCGAATATCAAAGCATTTCAACCGGAATATTTCAACTTCAAGGAAGAAATATAACGATAAAAACCTCAATTATTCTCTCGACACTACATCTGTCGTGAAACGTTAACGCGTTGTTTCGAGGATGTGTATCGACGGGATTCCATATTTAATCGTGCAACTCGAATCGGTTATTCCTGGCCCACACGTTACACGTGAGACCACTTGAGCAGCCTCTGTTCCACTGATTGCACAATTACGGCGGGCGATTATTTGCTTTGCCGCAGCGTGTCACCGCCGTGTCACGGACATTACATTTTCCACCGGACAGACGTGGCGACCACGGCGGACTTTTAATTATTCAATTAGCGTCGCACCTCTCGCTGACGTCTTGCTCGATTTGTAAATGCGATCGTGCCGCGTTGTTCATCGGCAATGAACCACGGCCTGCGGCCTGCTCTCCCTTGTTAAACGTCATTTCTTTTCCCCGCCTCTTAATCGTTAAGCTTGCAAGCGAAATCGAATCGATGGAATAACGTCGAATGGATAATACTCGAGGTATTGTTGGGGCGAGATGGCAGTAGATGAAATTTCTGGTTTCGGAACTTGAGCCGGGTGTGTCTCCCTTCCCAACTGGTTCATAAACTAGCCCGTGAGACGGTTGGGTCCACGAGCAGCAGCCGCATTAGGCGACAGGGGGTGGAGGAGAAAGATGTTGGGGTGAATGATGCGTCTTAATGCAGCGCCTCTGTGTACCGAGTTGTTAAGACGTCGAAATTGATTGTGTGTTTTATGGACGGGGGAGTTATTGGTGGATGGGGATAATTTGGGATTAATTTATTGTAGTACGGTTGGAAAATAGTTGAAGATAGAAAGAAGGAAATGAAGATTAAATGAATGTAAAAAATCTGATGGATGATCGAAACTTTTGAAATTAAGAATTATGGAAAAGTAGGTTTTTTAAAGTAATGTTAAAAATAATTAATTAAAAATAATTAATAATTATTTCAGTTTCGTTATGAAGATGCATTAATATCAATTAAGGTCGATATATTATTTATCGCGACGTTTTTGAAATTTATATCGTACGTGATTATATATTCATTCGAAAAACTTTGAATGAGGCAAAAGATTCGTCGTATAGTGGAGATTGTTCCTGCCTCTGCGTGTATGTGGTCGCACAATATGGAAGATTAAAAAACTTTTAATTGAGAGGCAAATTGTGGGGAATGTGGTACGAGTGCATTTATTTAAACGCGAAATGATGAAGTAGAGAAAATCAGATAAGATACGAATTCATTTAAGGAATGATAAATCTCCGAGTCTTTAAGATTGTGTATTAACGTATCTTTTAAAATTAAGAATATACATATTTTTTCCCCTCCCCATTCAAATTCAGCTTGAATCAGTAATTTTCTAAAGATAAAAATTTTCTCTCCGAGTTTCCTCAATTTACAAGATGCGTGTAGGATGAAGTATTCACTGACAAAAATGTAAATTCTAAATGATAGTGTGTCGTAAATTGTATTTCACGAAGTAATAAGATTATTTGGAAGTTTAAGAAGAGGATTATTATAAATATTATCTATCATTTTAATTCAACGATGAACTGATTCTAAATTTACTTTTTTCACCGATAAACTGTAAACGAATTCAATCCTAAAATTATAATTTTTATATATTATTATGGAATCGCTAATGTACAATTTCAACTTGTTAAAATTTCTTATCATTTAGAATAAAAGAATTGAAATGAAATAAGTACATTATTAATATTGATAACGATATTCAATTCTTCATCACTTAATACCTTCAATAAATCGTATATCTTAAACGATTAAAAAAGCAGAAAAGAAAAGTCAAACAATCGAAAATAGATATCCAGCATCCACAAGATTAAAGCACGTTGTTTGACACATGCATACGAAACGAAGCATCTATTCAACCGCAAAATTGGAACGTTCTCACACTTTTACGTTCCGTTTTGCAACACTTCTCATGCACTTCGTTAAATTCGCCCCCGTATGAATACCGAATATTATCGAATAACATCCCCTCTCCCCTCCCCCCTGGAACCCCTTCTTGAACCGTTGGCCGAACCGTTGGAAACTCTGAGCCATGCATGCGAATGCATCCGGAACAAGCTGCGGGAAGCTCTTAAACGGGATGCTCCAGGTGAATTCGAAGTAAGAACAACGTGCTTCTTTCGTGCACGTTCCACGAATTTACCGAGATGATAGTGGATGATGTTGAGCGCGCGCGCGCACACACACGTATACACACGCACATACACGTACCTTGAGTGACCGCGATCCCTTCGATAACCAGGAGAAAAGCAGCGAGTATCAGGAGGGCGAGCCAACGACACAGCATTTTTAACACTTCGGTTCACTTCGTTCCCACCGTCGTTTAATTTCGTTCTTTTCTTTTTTTCTTTCTTTCTTTCTTCTATCGTTATTATCCTCGATGCAGACGTAGAAGGAAGCCAAAGGATGAGGTTAGAGTTAAAATAGGTTCCAAACTCTACCTCTTATTCGCCTCCTTTTCTCCACCACTTTCCCTTCGCACGACGACATCCATATACATATATATATATCTACACACTCTATCAGACCGTGTTATGCAACTCATTCACGACAACTTCACTATACCATCTTTACTTACGCAGTCACTGTTACCCGAAAGACACAATTAATATATATATATATATATACCACCGAACGAAGCTTCGCCATCGGAATCGCGTATTCCACTCGCGACTCCTCCCTCGAAAATTATCGTTCGATTATTATATCGCGTGTTTTGTAAATCGTCTCGCGGGGTGATGATTCGCCTAACCGCGGAGGGGAGGATCAAGCCGCGGAGGGGATCGAGAGAAGATGCGTATGAACCGACCCTATCTCTCTCTCTCTCTCCCTCTCTCTCTCGCGTTTGCCGAATTCCTAGCACACTTGCACGAATTCCACCGCGACGCACGATCCTTCCTCAGATGCGAGGCGACTGTTCACTGCCGCAATCGCGCTCAAACCCACGCCCGATCACACGTGGATCCTTCTTACTACTACTGTTAACACGCATCGCTGTCGACACGCGATCGCCACTCGTCTGTCCTCGCATCTTTTCCTTTTTCGCTTCCCCCCCCTCCCCTTCTCCCCTCGACGTATCCTCGACGCGTTCGCCGACAGACAGTGGATCTACGCCTAGAGGGACGTCCTCTACCCTCCCCCCTTTTCCCTCGACCTCGACCGAACTCGAAGAACACTTTTTTTCCTCGGGGGGGGAGTGAGGGATCACCGGTGGCCACGGGGTGGACGATCACTTCCTCGATGGGGCGGATGGTAGTGGTAGATCCTTGGCGGGGGGACACGCGCGGGGATACACGCTTGTTCGCCGACCTGCTCGACGACGGCGTGCACGCGACGACGTCGAACGCACATGGACCAGCCGCGTTTTCACCACGGACGCGGTGCCGCTCGGCGTCGCGGCGCGAAATGATGGTGCGGCCTGGCGTCGTCTCCTCGCCCACGCATGCGCCCTCCCTTTACGCGTTACGAGGCGCGGACGGGTTACGCGCAGACCACTTCTACTTGACGCGCTCGAGAACCGACTGGCTCTCTCGGCTGGTACGGGTCGGCAATGATCTCTCTCTCTCTCTCTCTTTCTCTCCAGTTGTCGTCGGGTCAGCTGCCACGCAACCCTCTCCGACGCGATACGATCTTTGAGGGCGTCGTGACAGGGGATACCCTCCCTCCCCCGCGCTCGCTTCGCAGAAATCCGGGGAATTCTCGGGCTGAAACGAGGCAGCGGTGTTAAACGTTAAGAGGAAGGGAAGGAGGGGAGAGGTAGGTAACCATTTGCACACCGAGGACGGAAACCTTGAGATTTTCGTGGTTGATTTTCTTTCTCGAGAAGGGAGGAATTTGAAAGGTGAGTGGACCGGATGATGGAATGTGCGTTAAATCGTCCAGATTAAAACGTGTATTTTTTGATTGTTATAGGTTTTGTAATTTACTTCGGGGTAGAGAAACGGGAGAAAACTTTTGGGATTGATGATATGATTGTGTTTCGAGATAATTGATTAAAGTTTAAAATTTAAAATCCCGTTCCTTTCGTTAAATCCTTTGAATCGAAGAGATCTCGAACAACGTACAAGAATATATGATGTTCAAATTTCTTTTATTGTTCTTTTTCAGGAAACAACTTGCACGAAAATTCGCGGAGCAGATCTAAAAGGCGGGATCAATTATCGAGCCTAGATTGTACTTCGTTCGATGAAAATCCTTTGACATCGACGCCGCGATTAATGGAGGGCAGCGAGTAAATGTAATTTACGATTGCCAGGGATGTTAAGGAAAATACGGAAGCCATCCATTTCGGGGAAGAAGTTATGAAATCCGCAAAAATTTCGCACGGATCCAACATAAATTATTTCTGAGCGTCTAGACGTAGGGGCGTAGACCGAGACTGTATAAAGGTTTCGTTATCGTGGCCTCCCCGTTGAATCCCGCCGGTTATCCGTGGGGCACGTTGCATTTAAGAACGGCACGAGACGCGCACTAATCTTCGCGTCTCTTCCCACCTTGGAGCGTAGGATTTCGCGGAGAAAGAAAAGTACCTCGCGTATTATCGTCCAGTATGCAACCCAGGTATCTCCCTTGACTTATGAGGGGGAGCTCTCTTCGCGAGAAAAAACCACCTTTGCAGAATCGGAAGGAGGGGATCATTAAAATATTCGAGCTGCTGGGAATCGAGGATTTCTGCGCGAATTTGTGTTTTTATAATGGAATTATAATGTATTTATAATGTAAAGAGTGAAGTTTGAATAAATTATTGTGAACATCTTTTATATCGTATTCAGTCATTCAATTAATTTCTGATTTTTCGGAGGGACGTTATGATTGAGATTAAAGTATAAATTATGTATATAATTTTACTTTAATCTCTTTCAATTTTAATTACCTGTAATAACATCAGATTGCTCAAATTGTAGAAATCTTATGTTATTCCTTACATTATTCCTTTCTCACCCTTTTCCCTTTGCTGGCGTTTAATCAATAGTGATTTTTCTTAGCTTTGTTAATAAATTTCGGGTAATATTGGTATTAATTGGTACAATTATTTCGATTCCGCAATCGAGGAATGGGAAATTCACGATTTTAATTAGCAAGTTCGAAGGCTCCCAGTTGTTTCTTGCTTCTCGATAACGATTATCACGTATCACAAGCCTGCGAGAATACCTAAAGTTGGAACGTAGTAGAAGTTAGGACCGTAGTAGGACTGGTTTCGAAAATTAAGGGCGTGTGCAACGCCCCTACATTGCATGCTTACATGTCCTTTGTGGCAAGCTTGCGTAGGATGTGTACGAGATTAAAGAACCGAGACATTGCACTCCCATTTCTGCTTCAAATTTAACAAGAATAATTATCGTAATTATCATTCGAGGGAAAAAGTAATGGGAAATTCAATTCTTCCTGAATTCCTAATTAATTAATTAAATTGATTGTTTTTTTTTATTAGCATTTATAACTTGTAAAAATTACAATTTTCTATTTTTAGTTATTGTAAGATAATTGAAAAATTTAATTCTACAATTATTGAGTGATGAAACTTTTGTGAGAAAAAATTCTTCTCTATCGAGTACAAAAAACAGACAATTATTAAAAACTCCTATTCATTACATTGATTGCTATATTTTCCAAATTAAATCTTATGAAATATTATTCGTTGAAATTATTAGATTCTCCTTTCAAACTCAAAGTAATAAATAAAAGTTACCTGTTGATATTTTTCCTATACCAACGTTATGGAAAAATAGTTAAGGCCACGTAGAGGAACCCAAGGATGGATAAAATTATTCTGATATAAACTTGTCGCAAATTTTCACCAAAAGATTATCCTTTCTTTACTTTTTCCCTCGCAGTTTTCTCTCGCAAGCCGTACCGTATAATTTGGAAACCTCGAATAAAATCATTCACGAATTCTTTCGACAATGAACGTTATATAGTTTGACAAGATTCCAAATAATACGTGAACCAATTCGGTCAGCAACGTTCTCAAAGTGTAAATTGGCCGCATCTGAGACCAGCCGTTTCAATAACGCCCACGCGGTACACTTTGGAGAGCATTAACACCATTCGGGTATAGAAAGCGAACGAGGTTTTGGTGCATAGTTGGCACCGGATTTTATGATAATAAATTTTCGGATGAACCTGCCGATTAGCTTCCTTCTCATCGATTTTAAATATGTAAGGAATATTATCTCTAACAATTTTCCTTTATATATAACGGATACAATTAAAATCTTCAGCCGAAATAGGTATGTTGAATTCCATAATTAATATTATATAAAAATATTGAAAAGAATTTTTTGAAAATATGATACATCTAACGTATAAATAAATATTAAGTATGTTAAATTACATTTCATGTGTCATTTCTTCGTGAATTATATTCTCCTGATAAAAAATCATAAAATTGATCAATGATGTTAGATGAGTGGAAATATTTTGTTTTGAAATTTCAGGAAAAATTTTGTGCTATCTTTTATAATATATATCTCTAAGAATATATTCTCCTGATAATAACACGAAATTTCTCACATATGGAAATTTTTAACTTTGTATTAGAAGAATATAATCTGACAAGAGATATTTCCAAGACAAATTTTCATCAAATTTTTCATATTGCATTAGGACAATATAATTTGACAGCAGATCGTTTAAGAATCATTTTCAATAATTTCAGCAGTTTTTAGACGATCAATTTTCGGAATCTATAAAATTCTTAAAATTGGCATCAAATTTTTACAATATTCGAAATAGAATTTTCTTGAAATAAATTAAAAGAAGAGAATTTTTGGAAAATTTTCTTATTCTTTATTATAAGAATATAATCAATGAGAAAATGGCATGTAAAATTTTCAAAATTTAATACGATGTATCATAAGGAAAATACAATTATAAAAAAAACAATTTCTAATTATTTACATTATCTACTTACAGCTTCTCAAATGATTCATCCACACAAATCTTAAAATAAGTAAGTAGCAATACAAAATATTAAATATTTATTAATTAGAATTAAGTAAACTGTTGAAAAACTGTATGCTCCAGAAAAAACTACCGACAAAAAGGTAAGTATCAAAGTAAGTATCAAGGTAAGTATATTTTTACAAATACTTCATCAGCTAATTCCTTTTAATTAATATTCATTTAAAAAATAAAGAAAATTTTTTGAAAATTTACAGATCCAAGATTAAAATCTGGTTTGTTAATTTACATTTTAAAACGAAAAAAATTTAATTAAAAATATCACATAAACTAATGGTTTTTTACTACAAGTGGCCCAATACATTCTTATTCAGAATGCTAAGACGCGTATACCGGTCCATTAAAAATTATATGATGCTGTTTAAACAAATAAAATTGGGCTCCAAAAGTTTTTTATGCGTTGACCTACGAAAAAACTGAGGGCGTCAAAATGTAGCCCTTTATAAACCATTTAACTTTTATTTGAAACATTTCTTAATATTCTGAATAATAAACGAGAAATATAAGAAAAAAGATTTCGAAATTCCTTGAGCGATAGAAAAATTTTTGGCCAAAAATTTCACTTTGTATTAGGAGAACATGATGTGACAGGAGGTCGACCTCCTACAAATTTTTAATTTTTGCTATATCTTTTAAACTATTGGTTTTTCGGTATAAGTGTGTTAATACTTTTTTATTGGAAATTTTATGCTCTATCGACTGGTGCTATAAAAAATACATGTTATCAGTAAAAAAAACAAAGTTGTGCTAAAAAAGCTCCTTATTGGTCAACCTACTAAAAAACTGAGAGCGTCGTAATATAGCCCTTTCGAAACCAATCAACTTTTATTTGAAACATTTTTTAATATTCTGAATAATAAACGAGATATATAAGAAAAAAATTTCGAAATTTCTTGAGCGATAGAAAAATTTTTGTCCAAAAATTTCACTTTGTATTAGGAGAACATGATGTGACAGGAGGTCGATCTCCTACAAATTTTTAATTTTTGCTATATCTTTTAAACTATTGGTTTTTCGGTATAAGTGTGTTAATACTTTTTTATTGGAAATTTTATGCTCTATCGACTGGTGCTATAAAAAACACATGTTATCAGTAAAAAAAACAAAGTTGTGCTAAAAAAGCTCCTTATTGGTCAACCTACTAAAAAACTGAGAGCGTCGTAATATAGCCCTTTCGAAACCAATCAACTTTTATTTGAAACATTTTTTAATATTCTGAATAATAAACGAGATATATAAGAAAAAAGATTTCGAAATTTCTTGAGCGATAGAAAAATTTTTGTCCAAAATTTCACTTTGTATTAGGAGAACATGATGTGACAGGAGGTCGACCTCCTACAAATTTTTAATTTTTGCTATATCTTTTAAACTATTGGTTTTTCGGTATAAGTGTGTTAATACTTTTTTATTGGAAATTTTATGCTCTATCGACTGGTGCTATAAAAAACGCATGTTATCAGTAAAAAAAACAAAGTTGTGCTAAAAAAGCTCCTTATTGGTCAACCTACTAAAAAACTGAGAGCGTCGTAATATAGCCCTTTCGAAACCAATCAACTTTTATTTGAAACATTTTTTAATATTCTGAATAATAAACGAGATATATAAGAAAAAAGATTTCGAAATTTCTTGAGCGATAGAAAAATTTTTGTCCAAAAATTTCACTTTGTATTAGGAGAACATGATGTGACAGGAGGTCGACCTCCTACAAATTTTTAATTTTTGCTATATCTTTTAAACTATTGGTTTTTCGGTATAAGTGTGTTAATACTTTTTTATTGGAAATTTTATGCTCTATCGACTGGTGCTATAAAAAACACATGTTATCAGTAAAAAAAACAAAGTTGTGCTAAAAAAGCTCCTTATTGGTCAACCTACTAAAAAACTGAGAGCGTCGTAATATAGCCCTTTCGAAACCAATCAACTTTTATTTGAAACATTTTTTAATATTCTGAATAATAAACGAGATATATAAGAAAAAAGATTTCGAAATTTCTTGAGCGATAGAAAAATTTTTGTCCAAAAATTTCACTTTGTATTAGGAGAACATGATGTGACAGGAGGTCGACCTCCTACAAATTTTTAATTTTTGCTATATCTTTTAAACTATTGGTTTTTCGGTATAAGTGTGTTAATACTTTTTTATTGGAAATTTTATGCTCTATCGACTGGTGCTATAAAAACACATGTTATCAGTAAAAAAAACAAAGTTGTGCTAAAAAAGCTCCTTATTGGTCAACCTACTAAAAAACTGAGAGCGTCGTAATATAGCCCTTTCGAAACCAATCAACTTTTATTTGAAACATTTTTTAATATTCTGAATAATAAACGAGATATATAAGAAAAAAGATTTCGAAATTTCTTGAGCGATAGAAAAATTTTTGTCCAAAAATTTCACTTTGTATTAGGAGAACATGATGTGACAGGAGGTCGACCTCCTACAAATTTTTAATTTTTGCTATATCTTTTAAACTATTGGTTTTTCGGTATAAGTGTGTTAATACTTTTTTATTGGAAATTTTATGCTCTATCGACTGGTGCTATAAAAAACACATGTTATCAGTAAAAAAAACAAAGTTGTGCTAAAAAAGCTCCTTATTGGTCAACCTACTAAAAAACTGAGAGCGTCGTAATATAGCCCTTTCGAAACCAATCAACTTTTATTTGAAACATTTTTTAATATTCTGAATAATAAACGAGATATATAAGAAAAAAGATTTCGAAATTTCTTGAGCGATAGAAAAATTTTTGTCCAAAAATTTCACTTTGTATTAGGAGAACATGATGTGACAGGAGGTCGACCTCCTACAAATTTTTAATTTTTGCTATATCTTTTAAACTATTGGTTTTTCGGTATAAGTGTGTTAATACTTTTTTATTGGAAATTTTATGCTCTATCGACTGGTGCTATAAAAAACGCATGTTATCAGTAAAAAAAACAAAGTTGTGCTAAAAAAGCTCCTTATTGGTCAACCTACTAAAAAACTGAGAGCGTCGTAATATAGCCCTTTCGAAACCAATCAACTTTTATTTGAAACATTTTTTAATATTCTGAATAATAAACGAGATATATAAGAAAAAAGATTTCGAAATTTCTTGAGCGATAGAAAAATTTTTGTCCAAAAATTTCACTTTGTATTAGGAGAACATGATGTGACAGGAGGTCGACCTCCTACAAATTTTTAATTTTTGCTATATCTTTTAAACTATTGGTTTTTCGGTATAAGTGTGTTAATACTTTTTTATTGGAAATTTTATGCTCTATCGACTGGTGCTATAAAAAACACATGTTATCAGTAAAAAAAACAAAGTTGTGCTAAAAAAGCTCCTTATTGGTCAACCTACTAAAAAACTGAGAGCGTCGTAATATAGCCCTTTCGAAACCAATCAACTTTTATTTGAAACATTTTTTAATATTCTGAATAATAAACGAGATATATAAGAAAAAAGATTTCGAAATTTCTTGAGCGATAGAAAAATTTTTGTCCAAAAATTTCACTTTGTATTAGGAGAACATGATGTGACAGGAGGTCGACCTCCTACAAATTTTTAATTTTTGCTATATCTTTTAAACTATTGGTTTTTCGGTATAAGTGTGTTAATACTTTTTTATTGGAAATTTTATGCTCTATCGACTGGTGCTATAAAAAACCATGTTATCAGTAAAAAAAACAAAGTTGTGCTAAAAAGCTCCTTATTGGTCAACCTACTAAAAAACTGAGAGCGTCGTAATATAGCCCTTTCGAAACCAATCAACTTTTATTTGAAACATTTTTTAATATTCTGAATAATAAACGAGATATATAAGAAAAAAGATTTCGAAATTTCTTGAGCGATAGAAAAATTTTTGTCCAAAAATTTCACTTTGTATTAGGAGAACATGATGTGACAGGAGGTCGACCTCCTACAAATTTTTAATTTTTGCTATATCTTTTAAACTATTGGTTTTTCGGTATAAGTGTGTTAATACTTTTTTATTGGAAATTTTATGCTCTATCGACTGGTGCTATAAAAAACCATGTTATCAGTAAAAAAACAAAGTTGTGCTAAAAAAGCTCCTTATTGGTCAACCTACTAAAAAACTGAGAGCGTCGTAATATAGCCCTTTCGAAACCAATCAACTTTTATTTGAAACATTTTTTAATATTCTGAATAATAAACGAGATATATAAGAAAAAGATTTCGAAATTTCTTGAGCGATAGAAAAATTTTTGTCCAAAATTTCACTTTGTATTAGGAGAACATGATGTGACAGGAGGTCGACCTCCTACAAATTTTTAATTTTTGCTATATCTTTTAAACTATTGGTTTTTCGGTATAAGTGTGTTAATACTTTTTTATTGGAAATTTTATGCTCTATCGACTGGTGCTATAAAAAACACATGTTATCAGTAAAAAAAACAAAGTTGTGCTAAAAAAGCTCCTTATTGGTCAACCTACTAAAAAACTGAGAGCGTCGTAATATAGCCCTTTCGAAACCAATCAACTTTTATTTGAAACATTTTTTAATATTCTGAATAATAAACGAGATATATAAGAAAAAGATTTCGAAATTTCTTGAGCGATAGAAAAATTTTTGTCCAAAATTTCACTTTGTATTAGGAGAACATGATGTGACAGGAGGTCGACCTCCTACAAATTTTTAATTTTTGCTATATCTTTTAAACTATTGGTTTTTCGGTATAAGTGTGTTAATACTTTTTTATTGGAAATTTTATGCTCTATCGACTGGTGCTATAAAAACACATGTTATCAGTAAAAAAAACAAAGTTGTGCTAAAAAAGCTCCTTATTGGTCAACCTACTAAAAACTGAGAGCGTCGTAATATAGCCCTTTCGAAACCAATCAACTTTTATTTGAAACATTTTTTAATATTCTGAATAATAAACGAGATATATAAGAAAAAAGATTTCGAAATTTCTTGAGCGATAGAAAAATTTTTGTCCAAAAATTTCACTTTGTATTAGGAGAACATGATGTGACAGGAGGTCGACCTCCTACAAATTTTTAATTTTTGCTATATCTTTTAAACTATTGGTTTTTCGGTATAAGTGTGTTAATACTTTTTTATTGGAAATTTTATGCTCTATCGACTGGTGCTATAAAAAACGCATGTTATCAGTAAAAAAAACAAAGTTGTGCTAAAAAAGCTCCTTATTGGTCAACCTACTAAAAAACTGAGAGCGTCGTAATATAGCCCTTTCGAAACCAATCAACTTTTATTTGAAACATTTTTTAATATTCTGAATAATAAACGAGATATATAAGAAAAAGATTTCGAAATTTCTTGAGCGATAGAAAAATTTTTGTCCAAAAATTTCACTTTGTATTAGGAGAACATGATTGACAGGAGGTCGACCTCCTACAAATTTTTAATTTTTGCTATATCTTTTAAACTATTGGTTTTTCGGTATAAGTGTGTTAATACTTTTTTATTGGAAATTTTATGCTCTATCGACTGGTGCTATAAAAAACGCATGTTATCAGTAAAAAAAACAAAGTTGTGCTAAAAAAGCTCCTTATTGGTCAACCTACTAAAAAACTGAGAGCGTCGTAATATAGCCCTTTCGAAACCAATCAACTTTTATTTGAAACATTTTTTAATATTCTGAATAATAAACGAGATATATAAGAAAAAAGATTTCGAAATTTCTTGAGCGATAGAAAAATTTTTGTCCAAAAATTTCACTTTGTATTAGGAGAACATGATGTGACAGGAGGTCGACCTCCTACAAATTTTTAATTTTTGCTATATCTTTTAAACTATTGGTTTTTCGGTATAAGTGTGTTAATACTTTTTTATTGGAAATTTTATGCTCTATCGACTGGTGCTATAAAAAACGCATGTTATCAGTAAAAAAAACAAAGTTGTGCTAAAAAAGCTCCTTATTGGTCAACCTACTAAAAAACTGAGAGCGTCGTAATATAGCCCTTTCGAAACCAATCAACTTTTATTTGAAACATTTTTTAATATTCTGAATAATAAACGAGATATATAAGAAAAAAGATTTCGAAATTTCTTGAGCGATAGAAAAATTTTTGTCCAAAAATTTCACTTTGTATTAGGAGAACATGATGTGACAGGAGGTCGACCTCCTACAAATTTTTAATTTTTGCTATATCTTTTAAACTATTGGTTTTTCGGTATAAGTGTGTTAATACTTTTTTATTGGAAATTTTATGCTCTATCGACTGGTGCTATAAAAAACACATGTTATCAGTAAAAAAACAAAGTTGTGCTAAAAAGCTCCTTATTGGTCAACCTACTAAAAAACTGAGAGCGTCGTAATATAGCCCTTTCGAAACCAATCAACTTTTATTTGAAACATTTTTAATATTCTGAATAATAAACGAGATATATAAGAAAAAAGATTTCGAAATTTCTTGAGCGATAGAAAAATTTTTGTCCAAAAATTTCACTTTGTATTAGGAGAACATGATGTGACAGGAGGTCGACCTCCTACAAATTTTTAATTTTTGCTATATCTTTTAAACTATTGGTTTTTCGGTATAAGTGTGTTAATACTTTTTTATTGGAAATTTTATGCTCTATCGACTGGTGCTATAAAAAACGCATGTTATCAGTAAAAAAAACAAAGTTGTGCTAAAAAAGCTCCTTATTGGTCAACCTACTAAAAAACTGAGAGCGTCGTAATATAGCCCTTTCGAAACCAATCAACTTTTATTTGAAACATTTTTTAATATTCTGAATAATAAACGAGATATATAAGAAAAAAGATTTCGAAATTTCTTGAGCGATAGAAAAATTTTTGTCCAAAAATTTCACTTTGTATTAGGAGAACATGATTGACAGGAGGTCGACCTCCTACAAATTTTTAATTTTTGCTATATCTTTTAAACTATTGGTTTTTCGGTATAAGTGTGTTAATACTTTTTTATTGGAAATTTTATGCTCTATCGACTGGTGCTATAAAAAACACATGTTATCAGTAAAAAAAACAAAGTTGTGCTAAAAAAGCTCCTTATTGGTCAACCTACTAAAAAACCGAGAGCGTCGTAACATAGCACTTTCGTAACCAATCAACTTTTATTTGAAACATTTTTTAATATTCTGAATAATAAACGAGATATATAAGAAAAAAGATTTCGAAATTTCTTGAGCGATAGAAAAATTTGTGTCCAAAAATTTCACTTTGTATTAGGAGAACATGATGTGACAGGAGGTCGACCTCCTACAAATTTTTAATTTTTGCTATATCTTTTAAACTATTGGTTTTTCGGTATAAGTGTGTTAATACTTTTTTATTGGAAATTTTATGCTCTATCGACTGGTGCTATAAAAAACACATGTTATCAGTAAAAAAAACAAAGTTGTGCTAAAAAAGCTCCTTATTGGTCAACCTACTAAAAAACCGAGAGCGTCGTAACATAGCACTTTCGTAACCAATCAACTTTTATTTGAAACATTTTTTAATATTCTGAATAATAAACGAGATATATAAGAAAAAAGATTTCGAAATTTCTTGAGCGATAGAAAAATTTGTGTCCAAAAATTTCACTTTGTATTAGGAGAACATGATGTGACAGGAGGTCGACCTCCTACAAATTTTTAATTTTTGCTATATCTTTTAAACTATTGGTTTTTCGGTATAAGTGTGTTAATACTTTTTTATTGGAAATTTTATGCTCTATCGACTGGTGCTATAAAAAACACATGTTATCAGTAAAAAAAACAAAGTTGTGCTAAAAAAGCTCCTTATTGGTCAACCTACTAAAAAACTGAGAGCGTCGTAATATAGCCCTTTCGAAACCAATCAACTTTTATTTGAAACATTTTTTAATATTCTGAATAATAAACGAGATATATAAGAAAAAAAATTTCGAAATTTCTTGAGCGATAGAAAAATTTTTGTCCAAAAATTCCACTTTGTATTAGGAGAGCATGATACGATAGGAGGTTGATCGAAAAATTTTTCCTGGAATTTTTCGTCTATTCTCGGAACAGCTAAAATTCTTGGAAATGACGTCAAGTTCTGAGAATTTCTAATGTTCTTGGAACTGACGTCAAATTCTTAGAATTACAGACCGAGTGTACGAAGTTTTACTTCGATCTTTCTTTGTATCAGGAGAATATAATTTAAAAGGAATTTTTTCATTCCTATCGTATATCTACCGTTCTCCCACTTACTTTTTTACCATTTTTCTTATCGTTGCCATTCTTTTAAAGCTTTGGAACGTTTTTTTTCGCAATTTACATATAAATTCAGATATTCTCTTCTTGCCTACTTATTTTCTGCCAATTTTGGCGCGTTTTTTATTTGTTTTTTTAAATTTTTTAACTCTGTATTAGAAGAACGTGACTTAAAATCTGTTTTTGCACATTTATCACATATTTATCGTTCTGGTAGTAATTTTTTATTATTTTACATTTTGTTGGCATATTTTTACATGTTTAAAATATTTTTCTTCACAATTTATATAATTTTCCATATGTATTTTCCAGATATCAATCTTTTCTCGTAAAACGGCCACTTTTAGATCGTTTCTATGATTTTTTTATTCTTGAAGAATTTGCTTATTTTTTTTTTAATTATTCGTAATATCTCAATTGTTTTTAACAACCTATAGCATTATTATTACACCGGGTGACCGTTTTAAGAGTATATGATTGCGAAGTGGCATGCGAATTTCAGTCATGACATAAATTTTTGTTAGAATTTTTAAATTTGTAATAATTTAATGAAAGATAACGTACGTAATGTAAAATTTTCTATTATTTTTAATAAGTAAGAATTTATATTAATTATTTTATACTTAGCTCTGAACATTTATTTTTAGTATATTTGTTACTATTCTTTTTTATTTTGAATCGTGTTTTCAACGATTGTTTAGTTTTTGAGATATTTTATGATTGCATACTTAATTTTTACAATAGGAAATGGCATTTGTTTTATAATTTTTATATTTTTAGATGTAATCTCAGATTCAGACATATAGAATTGAATATGAAAACATTTTTAAAGTAATTCAAGAGTAATTAAAACCAATCGACGATTATATATAAAAGAAAAATTCTTGAAGGTAATTTAAAATTTCATCTTTAATAAAATTCAATTTCTAGCTCATTAATATCGATGAAAAGATAATTGATCAGGAAGTGGACCAATTTCTATGAACAGGAACAGATTACGCGTCATTATTAATGTGTTCGGCAACGGTGACCAACTCTTACTCGCAATGAGAGAGCGTTCAATAATTCGTGGGCGCAGCAAACAATTATGGGTGGCACGATACTGGGTGCAAGAAGTATCATTCGTACTTGAAACTTCGTATCAGTTATCGACCATGCTCGTAAATATTACTTTAGTTGGTTCAGAATCGTTCGAAGAAGGGGCCGTAAATAACAATGATAGCGTGTGACTATTGTTGAGTAGTGCTTAAAGGTATTGGTCAGTCGAGTGAGATCTTTTGGTTATTCGAGATAAAACTTTTCCAAAATTTTTATATCATTTTATATTTGATAATTCAATGGAAATCAAAATAATTAATTGGTGTGAATGAGAGAAATGATCCTAAGAATACACAAGGATTTTGAGTATACAGATCAATTTTTAAAAGAAGTTGTGTGAAGTCATCGATTAATGAAAGAATGTAATTTATAATATTTCAATATAATAAATATATTTAATATTTTTATATAAGAATTGTCTGCATAAAAATATTATATAGCTCTTTTAATGTTTCTTCTCTCTTTTCATAGTTTTTCACTTTATTATTAAAATTGTAAGTTACATCTATTTTTGATAGTCATTATAATAAGTGCTATAAAATTATTAATTTTTTTAAATAAATATGAAAAATAGCTGAGTGATGAAAAAAGGAAGAACAATGAATTAAATGAATTAAATATATTAAAGATGGAATAGATATCGAATAAATTCAGAAATATATTAATACTATTACTGCATCTATGAATTATCATATTTCGAAAAAATGCTATTCATTTCGTTGAGCCTAAAATATCGGCTTGCTATTGAATTTATTCGACAAACGAACCATTAATTCAATGAACGTGACGTATTAACGCACATGACATGAACGTCGTTTATCTATTTTTGCTTTACCGTACATCAAGAGCGAGACCATTACCATTTTCTTCGTGTCCCATATTCTTGTTCTGACTTTTTAATAATGCTTTTAAAGGCTTTTGTTTATACGAAACCGTCGTATTATTTTTAACGATAAAACATGGTAGCAAACTCTTTATGGAAATATTTTTTATATCAATTAAGAGAAAATTATACATTTTTGTCTAACTTAATAAGCATATATACGTTACGAAATGATAAAGTAAACTCACAAACTTACTCAGAAACTCAGAACTTTATATTTGAAAAAATATACAAAATTTTTACATTACAATATATATACAAATAGGCTAGAATAAGAAACAAATAACAAATAGCTGCACAAAAAAAGAATACAATTTCTCTTATATCTTCAATTCTTATTTAAAAGAAAAATGTAATATTTCAAATAAAAAAGCTGCAATATCGATATTATTGACAAAAGTGGAAATAAAAATGACATACAAATAGCTACGTGCTAGAAACAAAATACAATTTCTCGTTTCTACTCATTATCACATTCTCAATTTTCAATTCCAACTCCAAAAGAGAAATTAATTTCACATACCTATATTATAAAATTGAAACCACAAAAATGTTCACAGAAATTACGATATAGCATTACACTGTGAAGCCAGAAAAGTAATATGTATATATATATATATATATAAAATGAAATAAGAGCGTGGTACACAAACGGTTTAACTTAATCCTCAAACGCGCGAAATCAATATAGCCACGGCATCGTTCGCTAATAAACTCCTACTCTCAGCAAAAAGAGACTCTTGTCTCTCATTAACAGCTCAATATCACAGGCGCAACGATTCCATTAATCTCCGCTCTGGACGAAAGGAGAAGGAGGGAGGGAGAAGATTCTCTCGCGAACGTTGGCCCCCGTTCCTCATCTTTAACAACCCCCTTCCCCCTTTTTTTAACGACCGGTTCCAATAACGTGGGATCCAACGAGAAATGGAACAGCCACTTTCTTTCAGCGGCGTTATCACTCTATCTTTTCTTCATGGCTTTGGAAGGCGGGCGCACACACGGTGTACACGGAATCATGGTAAAAGGATACGGGCGGCGCTTGGTGGAACACCTTTCACATCGGATTGATCGACATCGGGTGCACAATGTTCCGTGTGTTACACGCTTGCACGGCCAAGCATACGGATATCGCGCTCACGGCCTCGTGGCTAGTGATGGGGTTAAGCAAATCGCGAGCGTGATTTGAACATTTGAGAAGAGAAGAGGATTTGAATCTTGAACGTAAAGCGTCCGTACGTATCCTTTTTCTTTTCATTTGTATTTGAATCTATTGATAATTAGAGAGATACAAGTGGTATAAAATTTATCGTAATTGGATTTGATTGATTATACAAATATAACAAATTATAGAAATTTTGTGTAGGAATAATGTATAGAATTTTTTATGATTTTTCTAATTTTGTTACAAGAATTCAATGAAATATTTTAATTTCCATTTATTCATCTCGATAGTACTTATAAGATTTAGATTTTTCAAACTAAAACTTAAAAACTACTATTTAATTTATTTAATATTACGTATCATCTTAACAGTATTCGAATTTTGTGAAACAAATTTGATGTACGCTTGGATCAAACTTGATCCCATCGCTACTCGTGGTTGATCCAACTACGCGTGGTTTCTCTTGTACTCGAGACGATGGGCGTTGCGGTGTCTAGAGGAACTCTATCTCGATCATAATGGTAATGGTTAATAGTGATGTGGTGTTTGGTTGATCGACGAAAACGACGTTGATCGTTGAGACTTCCTACGTTGATTTTAGGGATACGTGTCGGGGATTTTTATGTCGCGTTCCGAACGTTTGATTAGAACGGGGGAGAGAGTTTGATTGGGAAAGGGTTGAAGTTGATTCAACCGAAAGTTTGGATTTTGTTGGGTTTGATGTATCTGGGGTGTAATGCGATGATTAAGGGTTGATTGCGATTTCTGGCGATGCAGTTTACAGTTGTTCGAGTCTTGTCGAACATTATTGATTACTTGTTTTAAAACTAAATAAAACTTATCGAAGTTGAATATATATATTCTTGCATATATTTTCAATAATAAAGTTTATAAGATATAATGTCGTTTAAGAATTTTATAATTCATTTTTCCAATTTGCAAGGAATATTTTTCAAAAAGTGTACGAGTAACGAAGAAAAATAAAAAAAATACCTGATTCTTTTTACATCATCCGTTTGAATCAAATATATATCTACGACAATGAATGAAATAATAGAGGGGAAATGTGATGATAAAAATTCCCCTGTCGCAGAGGAATATAATTTTCAACTTTTCGTGGACCGGTCGAGCAATAAAACTCAAGATCAATGAACCAAAATCCATATCCCTTAAGAATTTGGAAAGATTTCAATCTCTGAAGATGCCTCTCCCACACTTCATTTCTTTCTCTGCTACTTTATCTTTGACCTAGTCCTGTGGAGAGGCAATGATTCTTCATGGTCATCGAAGACGAATCTTCCTCCCTCGACTAGCGATGGGATTAACATCAATATGTACTCATAAATTCTAATCGAAATTGCAAGAATTCCAATGCAAAAGAAATTGTCATAATATTCATCTATTATTCATTCTATTTATTTCAATCAAATGTCTCACTTTTTTTTTTATCAACACCATTCTATTTGCCTGATAAATCACCGAGAAATACTTTGCTGTGGTGAATAATCGTTCCACTTGTCGATTATTTTCTATCGTATTGTCTTAAACCTCTTCTTATAATTCTTTTCCCTGTTCAAATATCTTAAGGAACAAAATAATACTCGCGGTGTACTCGATCCCATCACTACCCTCCCCCAACGCTCGTTCAGAAACACACAAACGTCTTCTCTCCTCGAGTGGCTCGGAATTATCCTCGTTCGTTCGTTCGTTCGTTCGTAACGAGACGAAAAGAATCGTCCATGCAAGTTGCCACGTTGAAGGGCTATCAGATAGCCCGGTTTTCCCGCCTTTTCCTCCCCTCCTGCTGATTTTCCTCGGCCCATTGACGGGAAAAGGACTCGAAAACCTGGGTGGCGGCAGGGCCAATCGAGCTTAAACAACGAGGAGTACCACGTGGGTAACGTGGATCGGAATTAGAGGGTTCAAAGGGACAATCGAGCGAAAGCTTTATCTTTTGTCCTTATGGTTCACCAGAGGCCATGGTTCCAGAGAGGCTTCGACGATAAAAATGATTAATTCCCCGCTTTTCCTGAAGTGAAATTCTTTGTGGTCCATGGAATTGTAGCGAGCAGATTTCGAGCAGAATCTAAGATGATGAGATGCTTTTCCAAATCCTTCAAATGGTCTTTTGAATATCCAGGAAGTAGGTTGGTTAATCTGATCTTTGGAGTAGAATTACTTCTTCTTTTTTTTTTTTTCGTGTTTGAGGGATTATGGATTTTTTTTTTAAGAAGACGAGAGAATCGTAATAGCGTGTTTTTAAAACGTTAAGTGTCTCTCGTTTGAGACGGTTCTCGCGGCGAAATTTTAGAAATTCGAATCGATGATTGATAATTTTTTTATGAATGAAATTAAAAATCTTGTAAACAATATATAGGATTTATAGATCTTTGTTTGATCGTATAATTAAATAAAGATTTCCTTTTTTTCCCAAAAAAGGATATTGTTTAAGTTAAATTATCTTGAAAATTATTACATAAACTTCAAAGATGACACAAAAATTCTATAAATTTAAAAAAATTACAGCTTCCCACGCGGATTCTTTCGCGCCAATTGTGCAAAATTAAATCCCTGTATATCGAGAAGATCCCCGGAACACGTGTTTAGCCGAGAATAACGAAACGGATTCGAGCAGCTAAGAAATCGCGGTTTAAGATCCATCCTGCACTTTCCCACAGACTGAACGCAGAATGATATCGATTTTCCTCGCCCTCCCCGCGCCCACAATGTACCCTAAACGGGTCATTACCCTCACTATATCTTCCTTAACCTTCGACTCGTGCAATAATGGGGCCACCGACTGACGCCACCCTTCTTGCCACCGATTTTTCGCTTTCTCCGATTAATTTACTAAACTACGCGCTGTAATTGGCACTCTTTCGTTGGGGAAGAAGTTTCTTTCTTGTTTCTCGATAAATGACTGATCATTGTACTTTTTTTTTTTTTTTTGATGAAAAGTGTGGATTTGAACGGGTGGATTTATGGAAGAACGTTTTAGAATCAATGGATTATTTGTATTTCTTGTAAATAAACGTATTGATGGGACGAAATCTTCTTTAAATAAGATTCGAAAAATCAGGAGACAATTTTTATTATCCTCGAATTAATTTACGATTCCTCGAAACAAAATATATTTCTTTCTCTCGTGAAAAATTGATTATTATTATTATTATTATTATTCAATGAATACAATGTATACATATCTTTGCAAGACAATTTTTAAATATAAATTATTTTTATTTATTACGCGTGTAAGAATAATGATTATTCGATCAAGGAATAAAATAACGTGTTAAATGTTCGTTTAATGTTAGGAAACGGAAATAGAAGCACAATATATAGAGAGATTGGAACGAAATGATGCGGAAAAACTAACATTTGATGTATCACGGTTGAAAGTATTAAGATATTCTGTCCCAACCTGACACGGCAGAGCAGAGCTGAAAGTTTGATCGATCGGTACTCGGGGCCGATACGTTACAGAGAATTAACGATTACGCGATAGTTCGCGACAAGCGCAAAAAAAAAAAAAAAAAAAAAAAAGAAAAGTATCGCGCTTAATCAAGTTTGCGCTTTATTATATAAAACACGTTCCAAAAAAAACTCATTCATAATTTCTCATTTATCTCCAGCGAGAAAGTGATATCGTTTATTTCGAATCGACGACACGAAGCGCATTTTGTATTTAGCGCGAAAAAAAATAATTTCGAATTAAAAAGGAAAAAAAAAAAAAAAGAAAGAAAAAGGTTCTTCGTAACGAGAACTCTATCCCGTTTTGTTCGCGGTTTCCCCGTTTTTTTTCCCCCCTTTTTTCCCATCTGAAAACGCTTTGAAAGTTCCGCGAAACAGTTTGCGAAACGTTCGTGGAAAATTAGGCGAAAGTAACGGGTTTAAACCCTCGTTCTCGCGCGCGCAAAAAATAAAAAAAAAAAGAGAGAGAGAAAGACACCAGAGTTCGATTTTTTTTCCCCCTTCCCTCTCTTTCTCCCGTCCCCGAGTCAGCCCCTCTTCCCTCCTATTCCTTTCCTTTTTATTTTCCCGTTACAATATCACAGTCTACTCGTTGCAACGCGATATCGTGAATAATACCGCTCGTTATGTAGGTCCGTAGGTTGTTGACTCGCGCGTGTTCGTTTGCTTTGATGTTGGGAACCTCTGCGCGCCAGGTCAGGAGCACAGCAGAGGTGGTATATGTAATAATTAAAAAGAGGAGGACCAAAAACTTGGCTGCCAGGTGTAATGTGATTTCTTTCAATTGCTTCGTTTATGTACACCGTGTTAATGTGTCGTGTTCGCGGTGTCGTGATAGTTTATTTTCTTAATGGAAGGCGCGAACAGGGATGGGCGGTACAACAGATTCGTTTCAGGGTTTGTATCTCTTCATATTTTTACAGAAATTCGTGTTTTCTGAATTTATGCATCTAATTTTAAATTTCAGAACGAAAATGTTTAAATTATATTTATATTAATATTTGGAAGAAAAATATCGTACAAGTAATATTTATATATAGTAATATTGTACTCTTTATAATTTAATTAATAATCGATATTTTTGTATTTCTATTTTTTATTTTTGTTTCAGTTTTTAGAATAATGTATACTATACATAATACATAAACACATAAATGTATAAGATACAAATACATAAATATGATTTATTAAAATTTTTAATCAATAGATTACGCAAATAAAGTAATAAAATTAATGGAACATCGACGCCGTCTCTAAGAGATATATGAATTTCGTAGAATATATATAGACAAAGACAGCAAGTAAAAGAAGAAAGACAGATATAGAGTAAAAATAGTGTAATCAGCGCCATCTTCAGAGTGCCGCAAATGAAACTTAAGAACAAGGAGAGGAAATAGTTAGAGAAGGATAGAGATAAGGTAAAAATTGACTGCTAGTGCCATCTTTCGAGCATTGAAGAAATCTTTTTAGAGAGAGTAAGAATTAATTGACAGCGCTATCTTTTAACTATCTAAAAAATATATCTTTCTACCACCCAAAAGATGGAGCTGTACTTTAATTCTTATTCTCTATTTTGGAAATAATACTAATTATACAATTTTTATTACTATCGTTGTCCTTTTTTCATTGTTTTCCTTCTTTGTTTATATTATTTATACGAAATTCATAAGAAAATTTAAAACTTAATTTAATAAATATACATTGCCATAAAAATATATAGCTTAATAACAAAAGAGATAAAAAAAGAAGATGAATAATGGAATATTGAAAATGCCTCAACACTATTATGTTAAAAATAAAAAATTTTTAAAGATTGCATTTCTTTTATTTTATTCTAATCTATTTTTAATCTTCAGCCTTTATTTTATCTTAATATCATTATAATCCTTGATATGTAAGGGATAATGGTTAATTCTAATTTATCACTATCTGTTTTTCTTGTTCATAAATGTTCCAATCTACTGCATTCTGGAGATAACGTTAATTCCGTAATTTTTCTTTTATATTCGATTATTTGCTTTCCTTATCGTAATCTATAAAATTATATTCTTACTTCTGATTAAATTTATTGCAATGCAATTAACAAGTTATTCATTAAAAATTTTAATATCGTAGTTTTTAGCTTGATACCATCTTTTCATAAAGTAATTTAAAAAAGTTACATTACTAAGAATAGTATTGAAACTTTTGTAAATAATACCTTATGAAAAACGATATCAATTACCAGGTCTCACCACGAGGAGGTAACTACGAATCGAGACCCATCTACGCAAAATACTTAAAAAATATATAAAATAAATAAAACAATGAAAACAATAAATAAATGAACAAATAAAATAAAAGTTAATTATATTAAAATTAAACCATAATTAAAACATAAATTGAAACCATAAATTAAAACATAAAATGTTAAAATATAAATAAAATTTCAATATTAAAATAATTTATAATAATTGCATACAATAGGTCTTTACAAATAAATTTATAACACTAAATCTAAATGAAAAATTAAATCCCATGTTGTCCACCGTTGTCCACCGTTGTCCATCGTTGTCCATCGTTGTCCATTGTTGTCTATCGTTGTCCATCGTTGTCCACCGTTGTCCATCGTTGTCCATCCTTGTCCATTGTTGTCCATCGTTGTCCATCGATGAGATTCTAATACTAAATTTTTAATCTAGAAGCAGCATCTGTATCAAGATATCAATACCTTAACTTAAAGCTAAGCAAGAATCATTAACAATACCCTCTTTTTTGGAAAAAAAAGTCTGTAAAGAATAATAAAACTCAAAAGAATAAAAACAATAACGAAGTCGAGAAAAAAAAATAGAAGAAAAGAAGAAAGAATCAAGGCCTATCACTACCACTCTCATATCACGACTTACATCGATGGATTTACAAAAATCGATGGACAGATGATACTTGCCAGTCGTGACCAATCAAGGGTTACGACACCGGCCTCGCAGAAGAACGACTTACGTTCTGACGACACAGGAAGGAGCAAGGGATAAACCCTTGACCACCGGAGTCGATTTACAAGTACGACATTCGACCACGAGGCCGAACTCTTCTCGAGTACTCGAAGGTACCAATCGATCAGAGCGCGGACCCTTAATTGGCCACCGGAAGTAGAGCACCTGCCCAACGACTCCTACCATCATTGCATGACATGAGATTGACTTGAAATAAACGACGATTGAGAAGAAGAAAATATAAAATAATCAAAAGAATATATTGAAGAAGAAAATGCTAATCATTTAGATCTAAGATCATGAAGAACCTAAGATCCATGAAAAATCAACTCTTTCTGTCGCTCTCATATCACGACTTACATCAATGGACTTACGAAAATCGATGGATAGATGATACTTGCCAGTCGTGACCAATCAAGGGTTACGACAATGGCCTAATAGTTGAACGCCTTATGTCCCAACGACACAGGAAGGAGCAAAGCATAAAGCCCTGACCACCGGAGCCGAATTACAAAGACGACGTTCCACCACAAGACCTAACTCTAATCGAGTACTCGAAGGTACCAATCGATTAAAGCGCGGACCCTTAACTGGCCACCGGAAGTAGAGCATCGGCCCAACGATTTCTGCCACTGTTGCATGATATGAGATTGACTTGAAAGAAGCAAAAGAAAAACAATGAACCATAAAATAATCTGAGGATAAATTAAAAAAGAAGAATAAAAAAAAATGATTCGATTAACCATGGAAATAGAAATTCGAGAAAAAGATATTATGAGGGTGTAAAAGAATTGACAATTTTATTTTTCGCTTTAAGTTAAGGAATGTATCTTGATACAGAATGCGCTTGAACATAAATATTTAAATTTAATTAATTAATATTAATTTATTAACTAAAATCTGTATCAAGGATATTCTATTTAAAATTTCATGATTTTATATATTAAAATTTTATATATCATAAATTTATATTATATTTAATTTTATTATATTAATTAATATTATATTAAAATAAAATTATATTAATATTATATTATATTATATTATATTAAAAATTAGAAATAAAATGAAAAACGAGAAAGAGTTAAAGAGAATATTCCTTGATACAGATTTTATTAATACCTGCAGTCTAGTCTATCAATAATTCATCGAAATAAATAAAAAAAATCATAATTTCATCAGACTAGACTGCAAGTGTGCGTAGTTCTTAGCTTGCCATCGCTTTCCGAAAACTAAATATTAAAATATATCTCATATTTCTAAATTATTAATAAAATATCTGTATTTAAAAAAGATGATTTGGAAAGCGATGCCAATTACCGGGTCTCACCGACGAGGAGGTGACTACGCATCGAGACCCACCTAAAGCTAAAAAATAAAAACAAGATATTAAAATTAATGATTAGTTTAAACAAATTATAAAGACATGAAACATAGAAAATTAATTAGTGATAAAAATTGAATGAAATAAAAGAATACAAAATAAACAAAATATAAAAATAATGATAATCAATATAGAATATAAAAATTAATCTGAAACATAAATTTAAAGATAATAAAAATGTTTACATTGATCTTTATAAAAGTATAAGCGATAAAACTTATGTCTAAATCTTAATACTAAATTTTAAATCTAGAAGCAACATCTGTATCAAGATATCAATACCTTAACTTAAAGCTAAACAAGAATCATTAACAATACCCTCTTTTCTAAAAAAAAAGTTTGCAAAGAAAAATAAAATTCAGAAGAAGATAGAAACAATAACGAAGTCGAGAAAAAATGGAAAAAAAGAAGAAGAAAGAAAATGAATCACTGTCATCCTCATATCACGACTTACATCAATGGACTTACGAAAATCGATGGACAGATGATACTTGCCAGTCGTGACCAATCAAGGGTTACGACAATGGCCTAATAGTTGAACGCCTTATGTCCCAACGACACAGGAAGGAGCAAGGCATAAAGCCCTGACCACCGGAGCCGAATTACAAAGACGACGTTCCACCACAAGACCTAACTCTAATCGAAGGTACCAATCGATTAAAGCGCGGACCCTTAACTGGCCACCGGAAGTAGAGCATCGGCCCAACGATTTCTGCCACTGTTGCATGATATGAGATTGACTTGAAAGAAGCAAAAGAAAAACAATGAACCATAAAACAATCTGAGGATAAATTAAAAAAGAAGAATAAAAGAAAATGATTCGATTAACCATGGAAATAGAAATTCGAGAAAAAGATATTATGAGGGTGTAAAAGAATTGACAATTTTATTTTTCGCTTTAAGTTAAGGAATGTATCTTGATACAGAATGCGCTTGAACATAAATATTTAATTTAATTAATTAATATTAATTTATTAACTAAAATCTGTATCAAGGATATTCTATTTAAAATTTCATGATTTTATATATTAAAATTTTATATATCATAAATTTATATTATATTTAATTTTATTATATTAATTAATATTATATTAAAATAAAATTATATTAATATTATATTATATTATATTATATTAAAAATTAGAAATAAAATGAAAAACGAGAAAGAGTTAAAGAGAATATTCCTTGATACAGATTTTATTAATACCTGCAGTCTAGTCTATCAATAATTCATCGAAGTAAATAAAAAAAATCATAATTTCATCAGACTAGACTGCAAGTGTGCGTAGTTCTTAGCTTGCCATCGCTTTCCGAAAACTAAATATTAAAATATATCTCATATTTCTAAATTATTAATAAAATATCTGTATTTAAAAAAGATGATTTGGAAAGCGATGCCAATTACCGGGTCTCACCGACGAGGAGGTGACTACGCATCGAGACCCACCTAAAGCTAAAAAATAAAAACGAGATATTAAAATTAATGATTAGTTTAAACAAATTATAAAAACCTGAAACATGGAAAATTAATTAGTGATAAAAATTGAATGAAATAAAAGAATACAAAATAAACAAAATATAAAAATAAAGATAATCAATATAGAATATAAAAATTAATCTGAAACATAAATTTAAAAATAATAAAAATGTTTACATTGATCTTTACAAAGTAAACGAAACAACCAAAAGAAGAAAAGATGTGCAAAAATCCAAGGAAGAAAAAATGACGAAAAATTATGAAAATGAGAATTCGAGAAGAAGTAAAGAGATTGAAAGCACGTGTTGTAATTTGTCTCATGTTAAGGAACGTATTTTTTTACGGAATGTGCTTGCAATAAACTTAATTTAAACATCTATCTTATGTTATTTTAAATTATTTTAAATTTAAAATATATCCAAATTTAAAATATACCCATCTCATTGCAGAGGATAAAATGATATAGTCCAGTGTAGATGATTAAAATAATCAAAAAGAATTTGATATATGTGTAGATGGTTGATTGGTAATACTTAATTTATATCGCTTTTTGAGACAGATTAATTTCTGAAAAATTCTTAAAGGCAATAATAAAAATTTAATAAGATTAATGTAAGAAAAAATAATATGTCCCATCATGAGGAGAAGGTTACGCATCGAGACACGTCTGTAAAAAAATAATTAAAAATATTCGCAAGATAAAAAAGCAGTAAAAATCTGAAACATAAAAAAGGTAAATGAAAATTAAATTTGATTTTGATATTTTGCATAGCAATTTCGAATATTTATTTTACAATTAAAGAATCAAAAAATATTGTATATAGAGAATTTTAATTTTGATAACGAATAATTATTGTCGTTTATTCTAAAAATTGAATTAAATTTTTATTAATATATAATGCTAAGAAATAAATTAATATTCTTACTATAACCGTAATGATTTTAATACTAAAAGAATTAAAAAAATTCACATTCAAACTTTTTTAGCAATATTTTCATTAACAAATGCTTCAAATTTGGGATGCTGAAAAGAAAAGATAGAAGGGGCTATAAAAATCACCCTCTTGCAGCTTTTATAGCTGCACTTGGTGATCCAAAAATAGGACCACTTCCACAATATTAGTGGAAGAATTATGGGCATTTTATGTACGCAACACTATTTTCAAAAACGCGATAATTTTTTAACCCAACACTAATTTTTAAAATAAATTTAATAAAAATTCAAATACATTGAAAACTAATATCTCTATAATTAAAACTCGAACATAAAAATCTTTAATATTAAAAAAAAAATTATATTTTATCAAAATTAAAATTATTAAAAAAAAATCGCGATGTATCGTAAAACGCAACACTAAAGCAAACGCGATCATTATTTATTCGCAACTCTAATTCAAACCGTGATTTATTTGTCGCAACGCTAATTAAAAAAATCGCGATTGCCCATTTGCCCACTTTATGATCCAAAAAATAGAATCACATTCTTGCAGCTGTTATACCTGCGCTTGGTGATTCAAGAAGAGGACCACTTCCACAATATTAGTGGAAAAATCATGGGCATTTTATGTTACGAAACTCTACTTTTTAAAAAAAAATCATTTTAACGCAACGCTACTTTCAAAAAACGCGATCATTTTTTTAACGCAACATTAAAATCTTAAAATGAATTTAATAAAAATAGAAATAAATTGAAAATTAATTAAAAGTCGAAATAAATATCTTTGATATCGTTTTTTTTTTCTAAAAAATTAAATATATCATCAAAATTATTAAAAGAAAATCGCGATATCTCGTAAAACGCAACACTAAAACAAACGCGATCGTTATTTATTCGCAACTCTAATTCAAACCGTGATTTATTTGTCGCAACGCTAATTAAAAAATCGTGATTGCCCATTTGCCCATGATGATTGTTACGTTGGGCCGGAATGCACATCGGCCAGTAAATACTACTACTACTATTACTACTACTACTACTACTACTACTACTACAGACTCTAAAACGAGCATAGTGACAAAGTAGTAACAATGACTTCCCATTCTTTGGACCTTTAGAAATAAGATCCAAAAAATGAGAAGCCATTCGTGATAATTTGTCGGGCCTCTTCGGTCTTCTTTCTTCGGGCGCGATGCCCGCTGAAACTTATAACTAGGCTCGAGATTCCCTAATCGC